>NW_028230436.1:2469553-2596750 GCF_043228905.1 Azolla caroliniana | reverse complement strand
GCCAAGTATAATGCTTAATAGCGATCAACAAAGAGATACATTTAAATACACTATTCCAGATTAATTAAATGATTACCTGAACTTTAATACGCAAAAACCACGCACATAATAGTTTCAAGCCTAGTCGTCTGTTATAGTTTCGATTGATTCCCTCCATGACAACAGGCAATAGTGATGCTTCAATTTGAAAATGAGGATCACACATGAGTAGAATGATCATTTAAAGAAGAAACATATAACAAAATCCCAAAGCTATAAATTTACATACAAAGAGGATGCTTAGCTATCTTTGAAGCTTCCAGGTCCACCAAATGCTTTGTCCCCGAAATATCAACATATGTACAAGAACTACAACCAATGTCATGTATGACAAAATTATATCAAAAACATTTCACGACATAAAACTGAGTTTTCTGTGGTACACTATCACAATTTGCCATGTCCTAGATTCACCTAGCGTCAAATCGGTAAAACATATCATCCTCTTTGGAGTTCATCATTGAAGTAAGGCATTGCACATGTGTTCGCAAAACATGACTCCCAGATTCTATAATTGCCCTTATAGAAGCACTTGACTTATTCACAGCTTCCTTTAATTCTGATATCTGCTTTGTTATGGCCATTTTCATGAATTGAGAAGTAACCATCTGAAATTTCACATGGATAGAAATGTCAAATCACTCCTTTGAGTAATTAGCTGATGTGGATTCATCTGCTAACACGATTATACAAAAAATAATGAAATTAAGTGACCTTTCACACAGTTGAACCATGGATTTCATATAGAGAACCGAAAAGATGTCATTCAGCCTACGCTTCCACATAACATTGTAATGAAATCACATCTCTTGTTGTAATGGTCAGCTCTTGTAACTCATTCTATACACTAATTCATGATTTGTAGATGATTAACTGTCGACCTGATCAAGTAACTTTTCATAATATTCGAAGACATAGATCTTTATGAATGAATGGGAGGAAGAAGAGCACATCACAGCGCAATCTTACACTACCTAATCTTTATTTTTAAAGATGCACAATGAAAAATTAATTCATGTTCATGTATAGTTAAGTTGGTCTACAGTTATTAAATACTTGAAAAAAATACATTATCTAGAAAGTGACTGATGTTCATTATTATTGCAAAGTTTCAGAAGAAACGCATTAGAAGGCAAAACAAAAACAAGTTGTAACTCACATCATCACCATCCTCTGGCACAATGAGGGTACCGACAACTACAGCATGAGGAGGAACCTGGATTAAAATATGAAAAAACACAATAAGAACACGACTATAAAACTTTAATCCATAATCTGGAGGAAAGAAGAAAGAAGAAAGAAACAGAAGGCCAAAATTACCTATGAGACCACATCGTTTTTACAAATGTATAAAACTGACCTAATTATGCCCCATCATAAATATGACAAGTAATCTCATAGAAATTGAGGTGTGTCCTCAGTGGGTATTTGGATAAAAAGGGTTAGCGAGGCCTATGACTCCTATAACGTGCTTTTATCTTTTTAAGATAGTGAGTCCACGGATCAGGGCTTTGAGGGTAACTCCTCTAAGGCGTGTTTTACAGTGTGTTGAGTTCTGGCTGGACACTGTGGCAATGCAGAAATCAATGACAGTGTATTCCATCGCTTCTCAAAAGTTTCTTGTATGTACAAGCTGGGTTTCCATAGCTACACCACATAGAGGAGAAATAGCATGGTCATTGGTTCCTGGAAATGTATGTGAGCAAATTGGTTTCCTATGGAGTAACAAGTATATTAAAGAGACATAACTTTGTCCATGCTTGCAGAAAATGAATGTCAGCAAATTGTTTTCCAATGAAAAACAAGTATATTGAATGCTGCAAAAGGGCTCTGCTATCTCACTTATGGAGAATTGAGGCCTCTTAAAACCGATTCTTAGGTGTATGTATAGTTTTGCATACTCTACCAGATATTCATCAAATGTGAATTGATGCTTTTGTCCAGTAAACCATGCTTGTGTCAGTTCTTCATTGTGAGTGTGAAATGAGGTCTTCAGGTCTCTACATGCAAAGTCTTCAAGTCTTTACTGTGAAGATGAAATGAGTATCATGTCATCCGCATACGATAAGATCTGTACCAAATCTCCTGCAAGGACGACTACTACTCCCCCTAATATTTCTCCATAATCTGCAATCTATTGACATGCACTAATGTTTTGTATCCACGTCTTCCAGCCCACTATAATTATTAATACATTATGAGGCAAATTGTTTGACAGCACAAAAAAAATATACAATATATGAAGTGCATTTTTATATGCTTCATTTTGTGACATGTATATGTCTCCATCATAGCAGGAATCTTTACAATCGGAAAGAACTAAACATCTCTCTTTCCAGTTCATGAGTATGCACACACGCACACGCACACGCACACACAAAACGAAAACCTTAATCCATCACATCGATACAAGAACTTACCTTATAAATGAAAGACAGAAAGAAGGCAAAAATAGAAGGCATTAATGAAATCAGATGAGACATCATAACTCTTCATGTGTGTTGATGTGTATGCACATACACAAAACGAAAACTTTAATCCATCACATCAATACAAGAACTTACCTTATAAATGAAAGACAAAAAGAAGGCACTAATGAAATCAGATGAGACATCATAACTCTTCATGTGTGTTGATCATTTCAGTATGCAATAAACACTATACAGTCAAAATCATGTGTATGTGGTTGCATTCATATATAAGAGTTCGGCCTTCTGAATATAAGAAGGAGATAGTCCCCCCTAAATAAGAGATTATGAAAGACAGCGGAGATATATGAATTACAGAGGAAAAAAGCCATGCCGAAACATTAAAACGAAGAGCGCAATCTTTATCTCTGGATATACCAGCGCACAAACTTCATGATATTAAATTTCATCATGCATATCCTAAGAAAACCTATGTCATCCAATCCCTTTAAAAATATCAAAGAGTTCATGTAGGCTCATAAATGAGACATTATGAGATGTAATAAGGACAAATTACAAATATAAAAACCAAATAATATATGCTTACTTTGCTAACTTGTTGAAATGCTTTCATCAAAGGAGGAGGGTCAGTGTGGCCAACTATTAAGGATGCACGATTATTCAGCAGCAAATTCTGCATAACATTCACATCAAAAGATTTGATCAATTTGATAATCCATCATATCTACAAAGAATCCATCTAATTTTGCATAGCATTTTCCATTTGGGATCTCATGGCCAGACATCTTTAAAAAGATAGAAAATAAGCTATGTCCCATTATACTGAAGGTTTGTGAATATATAACAGGAAAACCATAAATAAAATTTGACTTATTATTGGAGGCTTAACCTTGTTAGCACAATAGAAACATTTCCAAAGGTAACAGATATTTCACACTTAATGTAAAAATCTGGGAGGAAAGTTTTTGCAAGCATTAATGGAAAGTGTAGCCAGACAGCCTTTCTGGATAACTGTTTCTACAAATATAGACATATGATTTCTTGGTTGTATAAGTTAAGCCTTTATCAACACTATGCTACAGAAGAAGGTATGATTCACGATCATGGTATACCTTATTTCTATAACGGAGAATCTGTCTACATGGTTACAATCATAATTACAACCTTAGTTAATTGTATATATGAGTTCCTTTTGATGTCAAGCTTCCATCCATGCAATTTGTCAGAGACAAAAACTACTGCTACTGCGACGTTAAAACAGTAACGACTACACCATACCGGGCAATGTTGACTACTTTCTGGCACCCAAATTACAGGCTCCCCATCCAACATTGTGTAATTTGTATATTCTCCTAGGGTTCTTCCGGCTTTTCTGCATCAAATAAAATAGATAAGATAGTAATGACAGCCTTACATTTGTCTATTTTTCCAATGTAAGTTTACATGCCATAATTGTGCCTTAATTTCCAGACCATCTCTGGACTAATAGTTCTGACAAATGCTGAGATAACCATTTTGGCATCTTTTATAAAGTATTTTCAGCACTACCTTTTTAAGTATCACATAATGTGCCATGACTCTACAAGAGAATTCTCGTAATGATAAGATTTGGTGCAATATGAATCCACGAAGAAATATCCATATATTATTTGTCGTAAAATTACTTACTTCTCTTCTTCTCTATCAACCAATCTAGGTTTGATAGTAGTGAGCTGTCCTCTCCAGTTTAAAGCTAGCAAGCTCTGCAAAACAATAAACGCTTCATAACTTTTTGCTTCATATTGTTTTGCCCACGATCAACACATTACAGATATTTCAAATTCTATATTTTTCTTTCATTATAATACAAAAGATCATTTTTCTTCTTTTTCTCCAATTTCTACATGAAAGATCATTGTTCATTTAAACAAAAAAAAAAATCATTTCCATTTCAATACTTCAAATCATTTTCTTTTTCTCCATTTCAAAATGAAAAAAAAAATCCGCTGAAAACATTAGGGTTTAGTTCTGAGAGACCTTGCACCTTTCAGCGATGTTGGGAGCAGTAGTTTTAGGTTTCTTCTGTTTGGTACCTTCAACCTTTGCGGAGGAAAGGCGAGCATAGCCTCCTTCGTAAATTTAATGGAAACGGGAAAGAAGATGTGGAGAGGAGGACAAAAAGGATTCCATTAGTTTGAAAGAGAAAGAAATGAGACGATACATTTAGAAATAAAACATTGATTCTTTTGAGCCTATGACTTACGGGAGGGAAAAGAAAGTTTAATGAGAAGGAATATATTCTTCTCCCGAGCTCGGGCCATAGCCATCTGTCTCTGTCTTTGCTGTCTCTTCTCTGCGTATGTCTATCGCCTCTCTCTGATGACAAACCTTAAAAACCTCAGTTTCACTATGAAGTTATTCCCACAGAGATTCTCATAATTCCCCAATTGCCCCTCCACTTCCCCATAATTCTTAACCAAAATACCCCTCCACTGTCTCATAATTCCGCAAAATGCCCCTCCATAGCCCATCAGTTCCCCCAAGCTCACATCACTCTTAACATGCCATGGAACTCATCCTACAAATGCCATCCATTTCATATTAGAATCAATAGGCTCTCAAACGAATAGCGGCTTGGTGGTTTACTCCATAGCATCAAAAGTCATAAATTTGAGAGAAACCAAGTTCGATCCTTGCCATGGGATCGGCCTCATCTCATAGATTGCAATCGATTTTCCATGGCCATTAAAAGAGATATGTAACTATCTATTTATCTCATCGTTGGCTTGGCACCAAAGTCATAACATCTAGAGAACCTAGGTAAGATCCTTCCCATGGTCTAGGCCATGTTCCATAGATCGCAATCACTCTCCTATGGACCTTAAAAAGGTATCCATCTATCTATCTCTCCTCTTCGGATCGTTATTTCATATCAAGTAAAATGTTCTAATAAAAAAACACGATGTAAGCCTTTCTTTCGCCTTGGATCATATATGGGCTCTCGTGGGGGAGAATGATATGTCTCTTTAAATGAAGTAAAGCCCTTGGTCCACAAACTGAGCATATGCACTAATTGTTTATGTCAGAGATTATCACACTTATTCAAATAAAATAAGTGCTTTTTAAGTAACTAAGAAGTAGGTTCCATATAAACATTAACTAATTAAGTTCCCTTAAAAGTGTTGATGAGGTATATAAGGCTATAAACCCAACTTAAGTAAGACCAATTTCATTGTCTAGTTCACAACTAAGAATTACTAATAAACACTGGGATTAAATGAGTTAAAAAGTGTTAGAATCAAAGCCATAAATTTCAAAGAACCAGATTGCTGCAACAAGCTTGACTTGTCTAGATTTTGTTTCAATCTCCCATGGACATCAAAAAAATTATGTGCCTATTACCTATAATTTTAATTTAACTTAAAATGAATATCCACTTGTCACATATCCTCTCTTATAATATTGGTGTTGTACATTTCCTTAGACCAACTAAGGATAGAGACACAACGAGACAACACCATTCACAACTTCCACACTTCGACAACTACAACAAAAGATCGACTCATATTGATTAATTCAATTTGTTAAAATTAATTGATTTATCGGTATGGATTTTATGAACCAATCATATTGGTACCCAATTTAGTTATAGACTTCAATGTCAAACGAACCATGTCATTGATCCTTGTACGACATGTTAGTGCATCAATTGTATCTACCACTATTGGTGCACATGTATAATGGTTTTCTAGGAGATTTGTGAGAGTCAAGGTCTAAGCTCAAGAGCATAAACTTAGGGTTTTGCTTATTTGAAAACATGCCTTGTTAATGTACTAGATGACCCATCCATTTAAAGTTTTTGGAATGGAGTGCAACATGTGGTTAATGTAGGGTGTGTGAAGCTTGAGTGAAGATCACCAAATCAATTGCATACCACAAAAAGCATAATGTGAGGTTTCGATGCCACATATAAGACATTTTATGCTACGCCACAATTTATTGCTTATTAGTATTGAGTTTTTGTAGAGTCATAGTGATGGCTTGCAACATTAAGGCTATGGGTTCAAATATCATACAGCCATTTAAGGTTGCAATGATCACAAATAACTCTTCACAAATGTAGTTTGAAATCATGATAACCAACAATCTGATATAAATTTGATGCCAACATTATGTTTCATAGCACAAGATGTTCAAACCAATAGCATTGCTTTTCAAAAGGTAATATTAACATAAGCATGATCTTACATTCCCAATTGTAATATCCTCAACACGTTTTTGGCAAATAATCACACCATACATTGTGGAATTCATGAATGCATAAACCAAAGAGAGTAAATAAAAACTGGGTCTCCACGTCTGATGCAAACAGTAGTTAATTATGTCCTCCATACACATTCAGCATCACTTTCTTATGAGAAAGACCAACAAATATGATTAAATCAATCATGTTTAGGACATGTCACATGATCAATCCATGCATAGCACAGTAATCTGCATGTTTGCTTAACTGTAAATTAATTTACAAGAGCTTAATGAACCTGATTAGTAATGATTCATCTAGATGAAGACCTATCAAACCATGAAGTCAAATTTCCTATGATTGGTATGAGGAAATTTTACTTTGGATCATTTTGATTAATTTTGCTAAGAAAATTAACTAGATAAAGCAATTTCCTCAGTTTGAAAATTGACATGATTGGTTAATGACAAAACATTCATGCATACATAATCCCTTGCTTTGAAGACGTGAACTGTGAAAAAAAATTGGGCCTACATGTAAAAGAATATTACCAAGAGAAATAAAGTTTGATTCATGCATTTGGGACAACACATATAATGAATAAATATAGGGAAGAGATGAAGGTCCTGTGCACCATCACAAAAGAAGTAACCATCATCGTGACTTTGCCAATCTGAGAGAGTGGGAGATACAAATTTTACTCAAAAAAATGATAACGACAATGATATTTTAACATTTTCAGGAAGACCCATAAAGAGTATGTTTTGTTAATGCCTTCTGTTGGTGCAGAGAATGAATAGGGAAGAAGAGAAGGTACAGCGCATCATCACAAAGAAATGGCCATCATCACGAACTATGTATATGTGAAGAGAAGGGATAGCAATTTTACTTCAAATGATGATTACAAGATGATATTTTAACATTTTCGGGAGGGCCGAAAAGGAGCATGTTATCATAGTCCTCTGTTGGTGCAGCGGATATACCTACATGACTCGTGAATTTTCTTATGTCGCTTGTATTTGTAAGTAGAGAGTATGCATATGTGCCCAAATCGCTGGCGACATTGGAGAGGTGTGCAAGGCTGATCGATGATGTATTTGATAGTAGGAAGCATCATTTGATGACCATGAATGCTCCACATCCTAGAGTGAGGTGCGCCCCGTCAGCAATCCTTGATTAGCTTCTTTATCAAGATGCATATGCATCATTGCTATACAGAAACTGCAATTCTCCCACGAGCACTCACATTAGTTTCAATGTGTTTCATTCCAAATCTCCTCAATGAAAAAGGATCCACTCCTGCTTTGTGTGCAGCCATTACACCCAATGCCTCCCAGTAATTTGCAGCACGTATCTGGAAGAATGTCATTGACAAAGGGCTCTCTAGCTCTGTCTGTATATATGCTATATAGATTGTAAAAATATGCTTCTCACTATATTGAAAATGTATGCATCTATATGCTTTGTCAAAAAAAGTGATTCCCTAAACTCATGACAAAAATATTAAAGAATCAACTAGCTATTTTTCTCCTCTATTCTTATTTACCTATCTATATATTATATATAATGACACATAAATAGGTAGGTAGGTAGATATGGGTTTGTGTTGAAATATATCTTGTAATAAAGCATGTTCATATATAGGACCAATTGAAAGGAGGGACCCTCCCTTACCGTCAAGGAAATGGCAACATCATTACCCTTTTTGTACACTTGTATCTACTTGGCAAAGATGCTTTGTACTATGATTGCAGATATTGTTGTTTGATATCTTCCATGATTCACAGGCATGCTTTATACATGGATAGATACATTTTGGAAATAATGATCTAAGGTATCACCTTTTACAATTCTCTAGTGCATCAACATCTTACGATCTTGCTGCTACTTGATTCAGATGAGTCATCATAAAATGATCGGGTTGATTGGAACTTATTTGAGGGTATCTATGCAACGGATAGAGCTTTATATTAGCTGTGCAGAAAGACTACCTATGTGCACTATGCAGTTATCACCGGATCACAGTTAGGTTCCTATTCTAGTTTCTATCAGCATCAAGCTTTCACACTGGTCAGGGAATAACCAAATGAATGCATTGTGGACTATATCTGATGCCAAGCAGTAGGAATCTCAGAAGCAAGAGAATATTCAATTGCAAAATACAAGTGATATTTGTTGTACAGAAGTCATTTCAGAGGGACTGAAATGTCTGAAAAAATCAATATGAAGAAATCTCTACTTAGAAGTTGGCACTTACTCAGACCCCCACATTTTGCCTTATATATACCTTCGAAACCAAGAATTGTTGGGGTCAGCTCACAAAGCAAAGATTACAAGGCTCTTTTTTGCATATGAAAGACCAAAACTCATTTCCTAGAGGCATGGCAATATTTATCTCTTTGTGAAGGGTATGGGAAGTCTTTGATCGACATGCTTTAGGCTCCACTTCCATTTCGTGTGTTCTGTCTATCTCTTTGACTTTTTTCTATTGAAAGGGAGGAGGGAGAAGGAGGAGGAAGAGGGAAGAGAAAGGAGCTTACCTCTATATTTAAACAGTGATTTTGGCTTGAATGTTATAATGTAATTATATATTGTATCAACAATACAAATCACGTATCAAAACATTTTTCTAACTGATGTACTCCTTGAGATAGACAAGCCATTCAAGAATTAGGAAGACCACACTTACTGTATCAATCTGCAGCTTTTCAGGGGTATCATTCAGAACTGTCATGTTTTCCTCTACCGCGATCAATAAAGGCTGTATGCATCAATCACCAAAAGTGACATTTTTACTTCAATTTTAAAACATTTTTGTAGTGTTTTTAACAAGAAAAAAAGAAAAGTGATTGATGCACATACTTTGTTTTTCTTCTTGCTGAAAGCCAGTGTGCCAGCACCTCCACAAGCATTTACAGGAACTACAACACAATCAATATCCTGAGACCAAAGGGATCCTTTTGTTGACACTGCTACTGCAGTGTCCTCTCTTGTGATATACTGAGGAGCCCTACTTAATCCTGCTAAAACAGAAGGCAAGAAAGTGTATCCAATCTGCAAAAAAATCAAGGAATCAACTCAATGAATTCAGATCTTGTTCACTTTCTTGAATCAGAAATTGAAGACAATGGAATAGTGTATTATGTACCTCTTCAGCAGCAGAACGTGGCGATATCGTTGGATCTAAAGGTAGAGGGGATAGAGCAGGTGCATGTGCACATGGCATTTGAAATGATTCTACAATCATATGACTTATGATGGCTTCAACACCTGCTAAGGCATCAACTCCCTGCATAAATTATGTTATTTAATAATAAGAATGGTATAGAGTCACACAATGATGCAACTTATATATTTGCTAGCTCACCTCACCCTGGCGATAATCAATTATGTCTTCAATGCTATCATCTGGGAACCTAGTGACCACTGCAACAGCATTAACTTCTGTTTCCCTTATCATTGCATCCACAGCCCTTATTAGAGAATCTGAGTTAGCTAGACAGCCTGAAGATTGTCCTGTTTCACTATTTATCCATTTTTTAACCTGGAGAAAAATTAAACATTTAATGTCTTTATCACTTATCATTGCTTCCACAGGCCTCATTAGTGTGCCCAAGTGAACAAGACAGCCAGAAGTTTGTCCAGCAGTTACACTTTTATCTTTTTTTATCTAGAGAACAAAACAATATTTTAGGAGCTGAATTGACCATATGATTATCTGAGACAGGGTTGGACAAGAACATTTTGGGAAATATCAAACAAACTCGAGAGTAATTGGGGAATCTAAGAAATTTTAATTAAGGTACCTACCCCCAATGGCATATCAGTCACAACATGTTCTACAATTTGTAAACCAAGAGATGCACGAGCTGCATCGGCAACTTGCAGATGCCGAAGTTGTAAATCCCTTTCGATTCCCGAGTCTAAGACAAGGCCAATCTGCAATAGGAGATACATATAAATGTTTGTAAGAACATGTTACATCCAAATGGCTAACAAGTCAATATGCAGACTTTTATACTTAAATGTGCAATGCCATTTATCTCTGCTGTAAATTGCTGTCATCTGAAAGGGCAAAGCTACATAGTTGTCTAGCTCTCACATTTTAATTTCATTCTCTGAACGTTAATAATTCATCTTAAACTCAGCTGTTGCCAATACTAAAGGAAGCCTCAGATTGTAGACCTTGGTTCAAAAATAAGGAAGCATATTGGCATATACATGACAGAAGTTCCTTAGTTTTATCTGCTTTTGACCATATGTGTGACTGCGCAGATTTCCCAAAAGCTGGCTTTCCAAATATAGAGATGTATAGAAGAACAAGAAGTCTCAAAAACAAGTCTTGATGCCGATATAAACAAATTGAAATGAATGAAATAACTTTTTCATTGATGTTATGCTACGGAATCATATTCTATTAGTACAAAAGAATGTGCATTTCTAAATTTGAATCTTGATTACCTTGTTTTGATGAACTGGAGCAAGTCCCCATTTCCCTTCTGCAAATCGGTCAAGTGCATAACCTTCTACATACATAGTATTTGACATAGGCCAATATAGCATTGCTGCATTGAGTACCTAGACACATAATTCACATTTATGACATTATTTTGTTGATGTTGAGCTGCCTCGAGCATATTAGAGAACCATTAACAATGATACTAGCATTTAAATGTGTGACTATAATTATCACATAAAATGAGACATGTTATAGATAGCACTAACATTTGGATGGGTGACTAAATTATCACATAAAGAAGCCATTGCTCGAGCAACTGGAAGAGCATCTCCTGCGAAACCACCAATGCTAGCACCAACTCCAGTAGGAACAATTAAAACAGAAGAATATGGTCTTTCACATGAAGAAATGTTTGCTGTCACCTGTAAGTGCATAAGATATTTATGGAAATGTGTATAAGGACCACAAAAATGATGGTCGTCAATCAGAAACTTTGATGATTGATGGACCCACTAAAACAAGATCTCTACTAAAACATCCATGGAATGTGAAAGTGTATACATAGGACATCATCAATTAGAACCACTACATAGGGTATCATCAATATGGATGCTCCCCTAAATGAGGGTAGTGGTTCTAATTGATGATGTCCTATGCATACATTCACATTCCATGTACATTCAGATTCCATGTATGTTTCAGTGGACATATCGCTAGCTTCTGGTTGGTTGTTTCAATCCACATAATAAGGTCTCATGAGTAAGAACTTGACGGCTAAGTTTGTTAAAGCTAATATGGAATCAGAACCGAGACCTTATTGCAAAGAAGGGTTCACCTTACAAATGGACTAATAAATAAATAAATAATCCTAAGAGGCTGCCGGTCTGGTTATACGATGACTAATTTCTGATTAATATACAATCATGAGACAAGAAATGTATGCTTGTGATTGAGAGAAGAATATAAACAAGTGTTATATACAGTGAGGGAGTAGGATTCTTTAAATATGGCATTGCTGAAGTGTCTTTTAAGTCCTTTTTCTCTTATTATTTAGCATAGGAGTGAGAAAATCGAGTAAAGCGCGTATTAAGATGGGGTTCCCATCAATGGTATCATTGTCACATTGAGTAATTTTCTATCCTTTAAGACATGCCAAATTCCACGCAAAATATATATACATATATTCTAATTGCAGTTCACGAACAAATTTCTAGTATTCACAGGAACCTCTCCTTAGGTTACTTAGAACTTAGGAAAGCAAAACACAAAAACTTTTGCATTTCCAATGACTAAAAATAAAAGCTCAATACAATTTCCACAGGTCTATCTTGCTATGGTTTTCCACGATGAAAGAAATTTATATAGTATGATGAGTAGTTAAAAACTAAGCATGCAGAATAAAACCAGCAGCAGCAGCAGCAGCAGTAATAGTAGTCGTAGAAGAAGAAGAGGAAGAAGAAGAAGAAGAAGAAGAAGAAGGAATACCTGGAGAGAGGTTTTCCTGTTTTTCTTCTGAAGAGAGGTTTTCGCACAGGCTAAGAGAGAAGAAGGAAGAGAGCTCTGAAATTCTCTGTTAATTGGAAGATGAACGAATGGTAGAGAGCAAGCCCCCATAGCCATGGAATTTTGGGAGCAAAAATGGTTTTTGCTTTTACTTTTCCTTTTGGTGGGGGTGTGAGAAAATGAGATAGTGATTATTCTTTCATTTATTTCACATATGTACATATGTATTTCTCAGCTTCTTATCCTTGATTTGGTAATGCTTTGTAATGCTTGATTTGGTTCTCCGATGATGGTTCGAGTGATACTTGTAACGTTTTTAAATATTCTCTATAGTTGTGGAACTTGGTTATAACTTATGGATATAGGGACATGCATTGAGGTTGATTTGCAGCATAGTTGTTTAAGAGTTGGTTGTCGGCTCATCTTAAGCTTGATTCAATTCTATGATGTTTTTGCAAGAATATAATGCTTAATTAAGTTTTGTAATTCATATGAAGGTCCACTTAATTATTTGCTCTTGATGGAGACACAGCAGAGCGGGTATATGAATCACAACCCTTTAAATCTTTAATCATTTATGGATTTATCTCCTTAACCTTCAATACATATTTATGTTTTACTGAGCTTCGAGGTACCTCTTTTCTCAAAAAATGATGGAGATTGATAATGCTAAGGTTTAATCATTTTAGTCCCATTGGATTCTACAAATATCTATTAAGGATTTTGAAGCTAACTAAATTCTCACAAAGAAAATGAAATACGATACGAGTCACAACCATGCATGGGAAGAATTGTAATGTTCCACCCCATTTTCACAATCTTGACGTGACAATGACATAGTCAAAATGAATGTCAATATGAAGTGCCATACTATAATTTGAACCATAGGGAGATGGCCCAAAATGCACTATCTTAAGAAAAATATTTCAATCTCTACTTTCCAAAATGCAAATTGTCTAGCTACTACAAAATATTTGATCAAATGAAATGAGGCACAATAACGAAAGAGAGGTCATCTCCATTTGAGAAGTTGTAGATCAACGACACAAAAAACAAATTGTTGATTTTGTTTCAAATTGTGAATGTTTAGATTCCTCATCAAACTATGAAGCAGATTACACAAAAGTTGAATATAAACCCATAGCCTCTTCAAAAACAAGCAATGCATGATGTATGTGCATGGTAGGACCCCCAATGTACTGATGAAATCCAAAGTTGTCGGCGTATCAACCTAATAGTTCATGTTGAAGCAATACTTGTAGAAGGACTTGCTTATCGCGTGCCAATACAAATGACTGAGTTGAGACCAACACCCCACAAAGGATTCCATCACTCGTAGAATCTCATAAAGTTGCAAATATGCAATCGGACATAGTAGTGGATAATGGTTATCCAGTTTATGTAGATAGGAAGGATTTGATGGACAAAGATGCAACTAAAATCTTCAAAGTTGATATGATAAGGAAATGAACTAAGGCATGGATGTGCAAATCGAAGGAACGCAACTTCACCTCATCTGAAATTGCCAAAGAGTGCAACTTTGCAAGAGTCACAAACACAACAACAATATAAGCTCCCCAAGTGATTGGATGCATCAACGGGACATTGAAATTGTCAAAATTAGATGTATTTAACTTATAATAAATGACTTTGGAATTTGTGGGCCGTGTACTTCATGAAACCTAAACCGTGACATGCTGAATACTTATATGGGCAATAACAATAATAATAATCTCTAGGCATACGAGGAGATCGTCACCTCTAGAAACATGTTGGAGGAATTTTGACGGGGGTTGATACATTTCATTCCTAAAAGTGTTGGGAGTGGCAATGATATTTGTAAGTGGCGACCCATAACTCTTCTTAATATTGTCTATAAGTTGCTTGCAAAAATCATGGCATGACGATTAGCACCACTTCCCCTTGAACTCATTCATCTGTCCTAAACAAGGTTCAATAGAAATCAAAGCATCCTAGACAACCTTTTCTCATTTTGAGAAGTAGTAGCCTTGCCAAGTGTACCAACAACAAGGTAGCTATAGTGCTCCTAGATTTTGAGAAAGCATGTGATAGGGTATGCTAGAAATTTCTAGAAAGTGTGATGGGGAAACTTGGCTTTCAAGAGTCATGGATCAAAGGCACATCAGGACTTTATAGGAACGTCAGCAGTTGCATCTCACTAGTAGGTAAAAGGGGCCCCTTCTTCTGAATATTGCGATCTGTACGACAAGGATGCCCACCAGCGCCATCCTTATTTCTATTATACGTCAAAGCACTATCTAGCTTTCTCAACTTGCGGCATCTAAACCTACATGGTCTTCTTGTGCCGGCAATCTCACTGAATCCCCTTAGATATAGAATTTGCAGATGACACCATAGTCTACTTGCAAGGGGACTTGGAAAATCTACAAAAGCTAGAAAGTGGATTAGTCATATTTTGCAAGAGATCAAACGCCATGATCAATTGGCGCAAATCCTTGGCAAATATATAACATTCTCATGAAGCACATATTGCATGGCACCCACATCATGCTTTCAAATGGATCAATCAAGGAGCGAGCACCAAATTTTTGGGTTTTCAAATTGGATTCAACATTCCTTTGGAGACTATGATTGCACCAGTTATTCACTCAATTCGACAAAAGTTGATACATTGGAGCTCGAAAAAACTCTCGCTTGCAGGTCGCATCATAGTGGCAAACTAGGTTTTACTCGCAACAACATGGTATAGCCTAACATGTTGGACAATATCTAAGGAAAGTATACACAAGATTCAACAACTGGTGCGCAATTACATTTGGTCTGGTAAGGAACATCACACAATCAGGGCCAAGGTGGCACGGCCTATACTCACATCACCTAAGTCCAGAGGAGGAATGGGTCTGATTGATCCCGTCTCACAATCCAAAGCCCTACTTGCTAAATTTGTGGTATGGGACTCCAACCAAGGGATGACTGTTGGAAAATGCTACTAAGGTTATGTTTCACTTACTTTAGGCCATGAAAAGGGGCCAATACGGGATGGATTCTAAACATGGATCTCAAACCTAGGTTCTCACGCCAATTGGAGAATAGATTCAATGCATCCATGTGGAAGGCTTGGTGTGACATTAGACAAGGTCTCAAGTGCGATCAACCTAATTCCGAACCTGCTTGGCTTAGTCAACGCATTGTATGGAACCCATGTATTAGAGATGAATTTGGTCAACTAATTGGATCAAGTAAGGGGCAGACATGGGGATGCATTGCAGAAGGTCCAGGAAAGAGTATAGAATGTCGGAGATGGTTTATGTCATTGCCAATACAATATCAAACCAACATACTCCATGGAATCATGGGTGGGTGGACTATGAGATTTGAAATCATTAACACTCTATTGCTTAGGGAAGCTACTAATCAAAGGACGGCAATTGAGAAGTGGATAGGCTACGAGGAGGGATCTTTGATCCCAAGAGGTAGGGAACCACCGAACAGGATCGAAGGCCATGAATTGCGAGACAACAAGGCATTAACATTGAATACGCCATTTCGAGTACTTGCATATACTGGTCATAAATGGATTATAGATCCCGATCCGATTAAAGTATAACGAGAATGTCACATATGTACTCATGAGAAAACATGGCTACGTAAGGTTAGTTTGGACCCATTGCAATGGACGTGGAACGATCCTTATGCGGGTCAAGGAAGCAAAGTCATCCCTTTCTTCCAATTCACGACTAGATTGGGTCACCACATTGTAACCGCTCAAGATCCGGTTATTGCAAAGATTTGGCACACGTATCATGTTCCTCACACAATTATCATCGAGTATTGTTAGAAAATCTAGAAACAACATCACGTGAGGTACGTTACCACATTCCAATGGCTATTAATACATAAGGCACTACCGGTTGGAGCGTGGCAACGTGGGAACCTTAGCTCTCCTAATTGTGCAGCGTGCCCAAATGCAACAAAATCAATCCGACACGCTCAGTGGGAATGCCCAGAGACCCATCAAATATGGTGGGGGTTGGCTACCTATTGCAAATATGCCAGGTGCAAGGTACAATCAGGTGGGGAAATGTATGTTGGTTATCATGACAAACCCCAGTTGACAGGTACGAGCATCAAGAGGAGGGGATGACTTTGGTGATAAAAACACAAGAGGGTTTTTTTCCCACCATCGACAATACCCACTCAACTCCTATTATTGCCAAATCTCAAGTTGTGTTGGAATTAGTTAACCCAATAACTCGCTGGACTCTATGGAAATAACGGTGTAGATGGGCCTAATTTTGTAAAAGTTTTATCCCAAAACTGGTGGGGATTGGAGGCCTAGTTTTAGATGGGCTTTTATGGAACATAATAAATTGGTTATTCCCACAAACTGGGAAGACAAATTTGGTCGATGTGTTCTTAATGCATGAAAAGTTATTTCTCTTGATTTAGTTAAGACATTGCCAAAAACAAAATCTGAATTCTGTAGAGAACCCCTGATTTGGAATTCATGGTTGACCGACCAGAGAGGACATATGTTGGGAATGCACACTAGATGTGCATGGGCAAAATTAGATCATGGGCCAACACAGTCTCTAGGTGCATGGACAACATTTCTGTCTAAACCTATAGATCAACAAATGATACTAATTAGTAATATAAGGGGTGGGAAGATAATGCATTCTGCAATACAAAGGGCCCTTTTTGATATTCAAATGCAAATTGGATCTGCTACTCCATTTGTTGTTTTAATTGGAGTTAATACCTATATTGGGGAACAAGAGTGTATGAGTTTTGATGTACAAGATGATGGTAGGTTAATCTTTACACCTAAGGAAAATGATTTGTTTAGGTTTTGTTTGCATAAAGAAGTGAGGGTGATTGCAAATGATGGATCAAATTGGGTCTTAGGTTCGGATCCTCAAAAGATGAGTTATATTTTGGAGGATTTGGATTATGGAAAGGAGACCAATATCTAGATTAACTTGGGATTGTAGAGAACTGTATTGGAAGGTGTGGGTGCAATATCACATCAAATACATGCCTTTCTTTCAATATTCTATGAAGATTGGTAGGAAAATATTAGGTGCTAGATCATGGAAAGAACCAATTGCAAATGTTGTTTGGAGATGAAGTGGACTTTCTCCACAACATCTCAAACAAGTATGGAAACGGCTATGGGCTATAAAGATGAGTACGAAAATTGCTTGTTTTCGATGGTTGTTGGTTCATAATGCTATACCAGTTAATGGGTGGTGAAAAAGAAATGTAGACAATATGTGCCCATTTTTGTACAGATGTAATAGAGACTGCTAAACATTGTTTGTGGAGTTGTGGTTTTGCTCTGGACATATGGAAACGAATCATAAAATTATTAACTCCAATATATCCTAGCAGTGTATACATGGGGTGCAATATTATGGGCGGTGATACATGATAAACCTATGGTATATGAACAGGAGGAGGTTGCAGATGCTATTGTGATGAGACATGGTTTGATGGAAAAATATTTGATCCCTCTGAATCCACAAATACAAACTGACAAACCTCAAATATGGCAATTTGGTATATTTGGAAGGCTCGATGTTTAAAGGTATTTCAAAATGTGACTGAAAGACCTGCCCAAATAATTTTGGGAATTTGGATAGAGATTGTGCATAATCTCAGAGGGTTGTTGAATAGTATAAAAGGTAATGCGCATCAAACTGAGCTTAAGCGTTTGGAGTTTCATGCCATTTGGGACATAGGTATATTTTTTTAGACGGTTTTTTATGAGGTGGAATGGTTTTACTCAACACCAAAGTATTTTTTTAAGCCGATGGTTAGAATTTAGGAAAACATAGGGGATCGGTGGTATATATTGTATGTTTAGGCTTATGGCATCTTCTAATACTAATGTAGTATCTTTTTTGGAAAAGAAAAAAAACAACAACGGTGTAGACGGGTCTTCTCCGCATCTAGTAATGTTAATGCAAGAGATATGGAGTGAAGTTGTAGCCACTCTAACGAGCCAATACAATGGCCTCAAGGGTGGCTCCGATGGAGTTGAAAGATAACGACTAGCCTTCATCCAACGATGGTCGTTGTCTCCCTTTCTTGAGTCAGTGGGCATCCAAGTAAGATGGAACTATCGCGGCCCCACGGGGATTTGTATATAATACTCTCATCTCTAAAATTTTATAACTAATGGAAGGATTTTTTTTTGGAAAAAAAAAGGAAAAAGAAAAAAAAACAATAATAATAATAAGCCATTCTTCTTCAGTAGATAAACTTCCTTCACTTTACCTACACATACAAGTTACTCGGGCCAGAGAAGAGATTAAAAAAAAGCCCCCGACGACGGCTGAGATGAAACCACGCCTTCAAATCCACCAGATCCGACGGTCGATACAAGGTACAGAAAAACCCTAATTCACCGAGAGAGCATCTCTTTATGGCGATGGCCTTCTTTCTCTTTTTGAAGAAGTAACAAAGGAAGCAGAAGAAGAAGACTCTCTCTCTCTCTCTCTGCCATTGCAGCGGATCTCTCTTCTCTTCTGTGAACTTTGTCCTCTTCTTCGTCGACCTCATCGTCATGTTGGTCTACCAGGATCTTCTCTCAGGTTGGTCCTCCTCTCTCTCTCTCTCTCTCATTTGATTGCTCTTCTCTCGTCTTTTTGCCCCTACGTGTGCTTCCATCATTACACTCTCTCTGGAGAGGCTCCTTCAATCGATCTGCTCCATACTAATTTTCTTCTGGATGATTGAAGTTCTGTTTAGTTACCCGCACTGAGATGGATCAAACTGTTCAGTTGGTGCATTGATCGGATTGAAACTTTTGACATAGAAGATCTCTCTTTTAGGTAGAAGTAATTGGATTTATTAGACTATAAGCTTATAGAAATTTTCAGTGTGTTGCAAAGAAACGAGTTCCTGTTTAGGAAGAGTTCGATCTTTTTACGTCTGCTGTGATCTGATACATACGTTTAACCTGGTTAAATTATGTCGGTATATAACTGTTTTTGTGAAAGACGTTAACTTTTACCGTGATCTAATCAAATGTTTGTCCTTGCTCAAGTTTTCTTTTGATCTGATACTTACGTTTATCATAATTAAACGACTGTCGAATCAGAAATATGTCTTATGGAACTTAAATTATACCTTATCTGATGCAATTTCTTGTTCCAGTTTAAAATTTTGTTTAGCTAAAACCTGGTTCAGGGAACCTCTGTTGTGATCTGTTACAAATGTTTGCCTTAGACGGATTGAGGTTACCTTTAGCTAGAATGTGATATCTAGCTTTAGTTACACACATTAAATCAAAAAATTCTTCATTTATCTGATCCAAATGTTCATCTTAGATGAACTGTGTAACCAGAGTTGGATGTATGAAACTGCATCTTTCTGTAGAGAAAATGGGTAAAAAGTTGACTTCATTTTTCTGGAGAGAAAATGGAAAATAAATCTAACAGACCTAGAAGTTACTAAAAGAAATATATGAGCATGGTTATTACATCTCTTAATGATCTTGAGAATCTCTTCATAAATATAATCAGATTTTCCCACTCCGACAGTAAAAAGAAATGTTTAGTATATCTTAGAATTAGATTCGTCAAATGTAAGAGTCTAGAAGCCATGACCTGACTCCAGAATTAGGTATGTGAGATCTGGATGTCTAGAAGCCCTGATCTGTTCGAAATATTGGCTTTAAATGATTGAGTTTCCGCTTAGCTTGATTTGGGTGTATCAAATTGTGAGCATCTGCATTAACCTGATGAAAAGGTTTTCTCTACTTAATTGTGCTTCTGTTATCACAATGCAAAACCTAACACTTTTTGGTGGAATCAATTTGTCTGCTCTATTACCTCTTTTCGTTTCTAGATTCACAATATTTGAGCTGCCTTTGTGTCTGTTTTATGCTGTTTGCAAGTAATGATGACAGTGTATTTTATTATTGTTCATAATTGAAAGGGTCTATTTTGTGTGTCATTTGATCTGTATCATGTACCATCGTTCATTTGATGAAATGTGTAGCCTGTGTTATCTGGATGGTTAAGCGAGCCTAATGTGTGTTTCTTACCGAATAAGTTGATATTTAATATCAAAATGTTTTAATTACTGTGCAGGTGATGAGCTTCTTTCTGACTCTTTCCCATACAAGGAAATTCTGAATGGTATTCTATGGGAAGTAGATGGGAAGGTAAATATACTTGTAAAAAATGTTATTTTTTCATATTTTTTAAAGCAAACAAGATTTTATACAATGTTTTTTTGCAGTGGGTTGTGAAAGGTGCACTTGATGTCGACATTGGCGCGAATCCATCTGCTGAAGGAGGAGAGGAAGATGAGGGTGTTAATGATGAAGCTGTAAAAGTTGTTGACATTGTTGATACTTTTAGACTGCAGGTTAGCCTTCCAATATCAATTTCTCTGGAGCTAATATCGGTACTAGTGTTACTTATTTGTTTTCAATAGTATCATATTATAGCAAGGATCTTTTGATTCTGTTTGACAGTCGAGCAGATTCTTTATTTTGATAGTATGCTTCTACATCAAGAGTCTTGATTGCATTTTGACACTAGTGTAATTCCACAATGCTACCTGAATTATCTCCCGAGTTGTTTTCACTCCAGAGCTAATTCCTCATTTGAATAGTATATGTTACTAGGATTAGTTCCTCATTTCAAATAGTATCGCTCTTCCTCAAGAATCTCTTGATTGCTGTTTAACACTAGGGTTTATTTCTCATTTCAGGAGCAGCCTTCTTTTGATAAGAAGACGTTTGTTGCTTACATCAAGAAATACATTAAAAACCTCACCCCACTGGTACCAGAGGAGAGACAAGAAGAATTTAAAAAGAATATCGAGCCTGCTGTGAAGTGGCTTATGGGCAAACTCAGCGACTTGCAATTGTAAGATATTTGAGATATTAACCTCCTAACTATATATTTAGTAGACTCGAAAAACTAAGTGCTTAGATGGCAAAAATTGCAAGGATTCTCAACTGCTAACTCAACTCACAAAATATATGCTAGATAGTAATTGAAATCGTTTTTTGTTTTAAGGCTCACTCATACACCAGATATGTTTGAGATGATGACAATTTCAAATCCTAACTTACACACAGGATATAATTCTAGATGACGACAATTGCAAGGAAATTAAGATGATGTTGAACACAAGCCACACATATATGTATGTATATGGTTATGTATCTTGGATGACTGATATTAACTCCTAACCTCATAATTATTGCACAGCTTTGTCGGAAAAAGCATTAAAGATATGTATATGCATCTTAGATGATTGATATGAAGTCCTAACCTGTGTTTATTGCACAGCTTTGTTGGGGAAAGCATGAAAGATGATGCATCCTTGGTGTTTGCTTACTACAAGGATGGGGCAACTGATCCAACATTCCTTTACTTCGGTGATTCCTTGAAGGAGGTCAAATGCTAGAAGCTCTTGGAGCTACGAGCCAAATTGTATTTGGAAAAGCCAATATAGCATTTTAATATGAAAAATGCTGGTTATATAGTCTTGAGCAGTCAATCATGTTTTTGTTTGGAAACGTAGGTGGATTTTGCATATTATTTTGTATCAGAGACTTTGGAAATGATTTCTAATTTATTTTAAAGTTGGAGTGCAGACCTATGAGTTTAGCTTCATTTATTTTCTATAGTTAAGTGTGATATTTTGAATTAAATTTTACTTGTGTTTGTATTAAATTTATCTATTTGGATTTACTTCAATAACTGTACGTATGTATCTACTGGAACAATTGTATCAGAATTCTTAATGCGAAGAGGTTGATCTCTAAAAGTTCTGATGGCAAATATCTATATGAACAAATGAAGGACAATAAATTGCTTTGTATGTATTTATAATATATCTCTAATTACAGTCTGGCACTATCTGATCGAGCCTCTGAATTTTTTGATGCAATGATTCTGATAATATGAATCCTCTACAGGTAATTTCCTATTATTGTCGGGATGCAATCTGATGGTGCTTTATGCATGGTCCTGTCTGTAAACAAGTGTGCACGCATTCATAATGTATATCTGTCAACCCAAGAGGGTTTTGCTATGTTGACTTTGTGCTGAGTAGATCTCTAGCAATAGAGTAAACTGGATTGTGCATTTCTGCAATGGGACTATAACAGATTTAAAAGTGTATATGTTTTCATCCATTTTGATTAAGGGGATTCACCGTCCATGAGATATTTATACTTGATTGGAAATCAAATACTGTGTCATAAATGGGTATGATCAATAGGACTGTTTGTGCAGAAACTAAGTACCGTACGACAAAGGAAACAATTTTAGTCTGTCCCTAAATTTATGATCTATATATCGCATTTCCATTAATGAGCTTGCTATGAATGATAGGATTTGTTCTTGGATGTTCACTCATGTGCCACTCAAAACTTTTAGTCAAACTTTTTATCCCTTAACACAATGATCATGTGTCAATTGAAAACATTCACAATATGGAGGATTTTTTAATAATGTTTTAGTATATCCACACATACACCTCTAAAAATTTGGTGAATCTCATCTTCTTATTTAAGATTTGACAACTTTCCATTTGAAATAGTGAGGAGAAGAATTAACATCAAACTTTATAGTTGAGGCTTTTAATAAGACACTATTGATAGGTTGGTATCTATAGTAAAGGCCACCACAAAATTTAATGTTATGAACTATGATGCTTGGTAAGTGCGAGTTGTGTTGTTTTTGTTGATGCGTAAGATTGTTTGTGAGGGTCTTATTTATTCTTAAACATATGAATTCATTTACATAGGATGCATGAATAATTTAAATAGCTAGATTGATAGTCATGATTAAAAAATGAAGATTAATAAAGCATAAGTTCCGAGTGTATATTTTATGAGTGAAATCAACCTGCTTAATGAATACAAAATACTTATTATGTTGGTTACTTCGAAAACTATTTTTATTTGCAACCAATGTTGTGTATTTCCCATTTTCTTTCCCTTACTCCTTTTTTATTGGAAAGATGCTCAATCGAACTTAAGTTGATTAATTTGTTTGAGCGCAACTTGAAATTAGCTCTTCATTTGAACCATCCCTAATTTCTTATTGCTCATAGGTATTAGGTTTTAGGTATTATCAATAAACATAAGTATTACATGATAAAAAGCTCATGAAATGCTACCACTAAAACGAACAACATGCTTAAACTATCATAATGGTAAGGTCGGCATGATTGCATGGAGCTCCTGGAAATTTCCCATAAAGTATAAGGAAAGTGTACTTTATAATGGCATCATTTTATTTGTTTGAACGAAATCTACTTTTGCAAATCTTATCTAAAGGGACAATGTGAAAAAAGAATGTGCTTGGCCTTCAAATATTATCAGTTGATTTTGTTACTATTCAAGACGAAAAAGTTGGCCCTGGCCCTATTGTACAAATGACACAATAATCAATTGGAATATTTATCTTTAGCGAAGGCGAAGTCAAATACGTAACAAGATATGGAACCTTCTATACGATAACAACAAATCTTCCATAACCGTGGACCATATGGAATATAGGCAGGAGATCAAATCATGGGCTATATTTTTCAACTTCAAAACATCAATGCGAGAATAAGAGAGAGAGAGAGAGAGAGAGATGGAATGTGGTTATGTAGAAAGAAATATGTATGGTGGTATAATGAAGAGGGCATGAAAGTCGAGCTTTTGAACCAAAGGCATTGCATTGGTAGTCTAACAACCTACCACTACCACTAGCTAGTTGGGAGAAACAAAAGGGATCAACTTGTCTCGAATAACAAAATCAATATAAGTAGAAAGGCATATTTAAAGCAACCCAAGATTGTTGACATTTGTATCATTGTAATTTGAGCACAAAACATTTGTGAGCTCAGAGGAACCATCTAATTCTAGAGGTCATCGGAACCTTACATTTCTAGAGGTGAAATTAACGAGATGCAATAATAATAAGGGAAAAGTACCAGGATACCCCTAGAGGTTCGTCTATTTACCAGAATGCCCCTGGAAGTTCGAAATTTACCAAACTACCCTAATTTCCAAAAAAATACACTTTATAAAGTAATTATACACTCAAATCTACAAGCTCTATTTACCAAATATGGAAGAAATGGACCCGAACTAGCCCTATTTACCAAATATTTGAGTGTATAATTACTTTATAAAGTGTAATTTTTTGGACATAGGGGTAGTTTGGTAAATTTGGAACTTTCAGGGGCATTCTGGTAAATAGACAAACTTCCAGGGGTATCCTGGTACTTTTCCCTAATAATAATCCCAGAAAGAGAGAGAGAGAGGCAGCCATAGGCTATGGCAAGCACACTTAACAACTAACTATTTTGTATATAAGCTCTACTCGTCTTAAAGAAGAAAATGACAGAGAGAGAGAGAGAGAGAGAGAGAGAGAGAGAGAGAGAGAGAAAGAGGAAATGGCGTTGAAAGTGAGAAGGTGACTTGTCTCCTTTGAGACAGTCAGTTGTCCGTCATCACCATCACCATCGTCATCAGTATACGCTCTCCATCAGAAGAAGAAGAAGAAGAAGAAGAAGAAGCAGAAGCAGAAGCAAAACACTAATTTTTGGGGCCATCTTCATACATATACTTAAAAAACATACATGGCCACATCCTGGCCACAATCTCCTACTGTCCAGAAATCACCCATCTCGTCTAAATCGCAGCTCTTCTGGCACACGCGGAATGGAGATGTGGCATCTGTTAAGCGCCTCCTGGATTCAGATCCTGAACTCATTTCCGCCCATGACTATGATGGCCGCACCGCCCTCCATGTGGCCGCCTCCTTCAACCGCCTCGATGTCGCCAGACTCCTCCTCAATGGCAATGCTCCGGTCAATGCACAGGACCGATGGGGGAACTCGGTTAGTTACTGTCTTTTGATCTTGATTCTGTTTTTATCTTTTTCAGCCCAGATCCGATGATCCGATGATCTTAGAGCTGTGGCTACTCATATCTAGGAAATATATGTGCCACTACAGAAGATAGGCTCTCTTCATATCTGAGAAGTCTGAGCCCAAAATGGGGTGGCTGACTAACTATTCCATTCTGCAACCTGGTAGCTGCCTTTCATATCCAATCAATTTCCCGCTGGGATTTTACATATTCATACCTACGAAGGCAGTGCCGCAACTGGATGGCCATCCATCATCATACCCAGTGACGCTGT
This sequence comes from Azolla caroliniana, assembly GCF_043228905.1. NCBI lineage: Eukaryota > Viridiplantae > Streptophyta > Polypodiopsida > Salviniales > Salviniaceae > Azolla > Azolla caroliniana. The sequence goes on along the minus strand of NW_028230436.1, from coordinate 2,570,938 downwards.
GCCATAACATGCATCCATACTAGAATTCTGCGGGCAACTAACTATTCATATAATTGGAAGGCTGCACTGGAACATGCCGCAAAGGCTTTGACTACTGAACCCGTCTGGTTATCATAGCTAAGAGTTCTGTGACTGGCAACCTAGGGAACTGCAAACCTCTCCTGTTAAGGAGGCTAGCTATATATACCACGGAAGTGTGAGCTATTAGAAACATAAAACACTTCTTTTCTTGATATTTTCTCTGGTTATTTAGGGGAGTTATTATTCACACTAGCTTCTTTATTGCAGTAGGTTCTGTATCTGCTCAGGTCCTAGGATCCCATTTGGACAATTACGTGGTGATGGACAAGATTATGTAATGAGTTCTCGTATGAAATGGTATGGGACCTCAATATGCTTGGTCTGTCCGTGGAATACCAGATTCTTTGTGATTGCGACGCAACTCTGGCTGCTGCATTCTATGCGGGTTGACTTTCTCTCAACCCACATTTCAATTTCCACTAGGAGCTTCTTCAACCATGTGTCACATAGCTAGTTGCCTTATTTTCTGCTTTTTGCCTATCTAGGAAGATATTCTAGATCCTAGAAAAAAATAATAAGCATGATTGCAGCAAAGGGATGATACAACAAATGTATAAGCTCATGTACTTATAGTGAGTAAACGCAAACATGGTAGACTGTTGAAGTGATTCTACAACCTTAATTTGCTCAAGTAATTAGTGTTGTTATGTGTAGGCTTACTAATCCTAATAACTAAACATGACTAATTGATGAAATCCTCAACTACCTACTTTGTTGATAGTAGCCAAGAGATCTCTGTTTATGTCTGTTTATACCAACAGATTTGCCCAAATTTGATGCCTTTAAGTGATGTTTCTTGTGGCACCACATTACCATTGTTATGTGCACAACCTTAATATATTGTTTAAGGGTATATTAGGAATTGAGGCAACTCAGATAAGGTCAAGACACATGCCGAGTACATGTGGTGGCCCAAGGACCCAAAGTGCAAGTAGAAAATGAGTAGTAGCTACCCTCATTCTGGGGAGACAAATATCTCTGTCGGAATGTGGCGTGGATTGAAGAGAAGGCATTGTTCGTTGGTATGGGATGCTGATGGTGTTTAAAATTCGCCTCAAGGCCCTTGGGGATGGCTGGGAGGAAGTGCCCTTATTCTATTTCTTTCATTTATCAACTATATGTCTATTTGCATAATAATTAGTGTATCCTTAACAATCATGGATGTGTTTTCAGTGACCTTGCACTTTGATCCAGCTTTTTCATCAAGTGATGTTTATTTTGGATTGTCATTGATTTAATTCAGATTTTAGATTTCCCTACGAATGAATGTTATTTTTCGTAATCTTTCATAATGTTATTTTTCGTAATTTTAAATAGCCTGTATGAGGGCACTCCCAGCTTGATAGAAAACATGGATTCTGGTGCTGGATTCTCATTCATCTGGACACCGGTGCATCCACAACCTATAAAATGAGTGTCTCCCACCATAGCTTTATTTAACTTCATTCATTAGAGGATGCTTCTTCACAATAGGTCGTCTGGCTTCCATAATAGGAAATTGTAACTCGACATGGGTCTACATAGAAGGTAGACCTCCATTCAGGCTAGTAACTAGGTGAACACTCCACCAAAACCGGGATAATCACATTTAATCATAGATAAATTGAATGACTTGTGGATTCGTTAGAGTTCATACTGTAGACTAGTTCCATTAATGAAGCTCATTTAAGTGGATGAAATAAGATTGGAGTCACCCCAGAATTATAAATTCGTTTTAAGAAAGTGGAAAGATATATTTCTGCACTTGAAGGGAAACTAGTATCATTCCATTTCTGTTTACTGTCAATTCATAACTCTCTGCTAAAGACAATGGCAATCGTTGTGAATGTGCACATGCATGCTTACGGATATGCCATAGTTTTATTTCTCCATCCTATTCCTATTATATTGCTTTGTGTAGTATGGTTGTTGATGTAATCTCTCCTTTGGTCTCATATGTCATTTTGGTGCCTTAAGAGACATTAATATATTTTTCTTTCTTCCTAAACTGGTGTATTTGTATTTAGTATTGGTTCACTCCCTACATGTGCTGTGTTTATTGCAGCCGCTTGCGGATGCGGAGAGTGAAAGATACAATGAGATGGCAGCCCTATTAAGACAACATGGTGGTCACGTACTGGTAAGGCTAAAATTGTAACCATCAACATAGATTCTCAAGTATCCATATTCTGATTCAGAAAGTGAGTTCCTATCTACTGCTGTCTGAAGGGAAATCATGCCTCATCAAAGGCAGTACAGCCTCCCGTACCACGAAAATGTGATTGGGAAATTGACCCCAAAGAAATTGACATGGACAATGGCACCATTATTGGAAAGGTACATTCCTATGTTTCAGTACATCTTTTCGTTTTTCAATGTGCTTCAAAGGCTTCTGTATAGCTGCACAAAATGGCTTTTCATCCTATAATGAGAGGATGAAATGGACATGTCCATTTACTGTGATGCAAAATGGTGTTTTATGCATTTTTATTTTTTTCACGGGTTTTTTTATTGCGTAAGACTAATATCCCTGATCTCTGCTGCAACTTGAATTTATCACATACATATAATCTCTCTCTCTCTCTCTCACATACATTTTGAATCTTGGTCAGGCAACTTGCAACCTATACATTTGTCATATCACCTCATTCTGTTGTATTTTGTAAAGTATTTTGCAGTATTTCCAGGTAAATTGGAAAAGACACCAAAGAAGTAATTATAAATTAATTTAGATTGTTTAATTATGAATCTTATTATAACATTCTAAAAAATATATGTATATGTTCAAATTCTATTTTATTTTTTGGAGTTGGTTTTGTTGTCTCCTAAGGATACAAACACGTTACATTTCTGTGTTTTTTCTGTTTCGGAAACAGTGGGTAATTATGGGTTTTGGAATGCGTTTTATTCTGGTTGGGAGGGGTCAGTCTATGCTTATTCTGGTGTATATGGCTCAAAATTAGGTACTTCAAGACAGTTTTTGAGAAATTAGTATATAATGTATTTTGATCAGGGTTCCTTTGGAGAGATAAGGAAGACATTTTGGCGAGGCACTCCAATTGCTGTTAAGACCATTCTTCCCTCCCTTTCCGATGATAGATTAATTGTGTAGGTGCCATTTCTCTTTTAAATTAATGGGAATTTTACTTTGAATTGGAATTAATACCGCTTATGTTGTAATGAATTAACAAAGTGATATTTTTGGATGGGCTGGCTTTCTTTCATGTCTGCAAAAGCTCATTGGAAATTTTCTATTTGTAAGCATTTTCCATTAGCAGGAGGGACCAGGGAAATTATACTTTATTGGTTTTTCTTTTCACTCTCTAGGGATTCTCTCTGATTTAGTAAAATCTAAACTCTTGCTTTGATCTTATGAATCATATGACACTATCAGGTTAATAGACATATAAACGTGATAAAATAAATTTCATCAAAGTAATGGCAAGCTGTTGTACTGCATTTCTTTTATCTGATATTTAAAATGGACATGGAAGATTCTATCTTGTCCATTTCGGAGCAGGCCATTGGTCTTCATGCTTCTATCTGGTTTTTATTGGTGATCACGTTTATTTGAATGTATGCATGCGCTTAGCTGATTTTTAGACTCTATTGTTTTCATTTTGCGAGAAGTTTTTTTGTGAGAACATTATTTTTCTGCTTTTGGGCGAAGTGGCACTTGAACCTCCAACTTTTGATTAATAGTCCAATTGATGGCAGATTGTTATTTTTGCTTTTGGTAGCTTTTGCCATGAGCCAATGATAGGAGTAGCTATAACATGGCTATGGATGGTTTCTTGTCCACAGTGTATGAAGAAGTTGATGATCTTAGAGTTCTTAAGCTAAGCAGTGAATTAAAGTCCCACTCATAGCTTCATGTGTGATACATGCATATGTTTATTTACGCTTTTTTGTGGTGGTTGATTTACGATATTTATACTCACGAGTTTATGTTTTTAATTGTTTTTTCAATGGTATTTCAGTACTGAAAAGTAATGATCTTGATATCGCATATCTCAGTAGTAACGATCTGCAAATGAGTTACATGATCAGTGGATTTATCCAATCTGTATCGCTCAATAGCAAGTTGCATTATAAACGAAGTTTGTGATGACTCCTAGTATCCAATCCATGTATCATAGATGATCGAGTCAGTCCTGTTGAAAATCACATATAAATTATTGCATGATATTATTTAATAATATATGAATTTGGTATTAACCTTTTGTTCTTTCAGAGAGGATTTCCAGCATGAGGTGGAATTATTGGTTAAGCTAAGGCATCCAAACATAGTCCAATTTCTTGGCGCTGTAACTGTCAAGAAGCCCCTTATGTTGATCACAGAGTATTTGCAACTGGTGAGTAAGAATAGGACCAAATGTTTACTGAAAAACTTCTTCGACAGATTTTTGGGCTGTTTCATGTATAGCCCTTGTGGTAGGGGGATTTGCATGCCTATATGAGAGGGAAAGGGAACCTTCCAGCAGATGTAGTCGTCGACTTTGCACTGGATATTGCAAGGTTAGTGTGTAAAACTAAGTTTTTTTCCTTGCGTGATAGAGTTTGAAACCAGTTTCATATTTATCTACTCTATCAAAAACCGTTTGAAACCAGTTTCATATTTTATTTCTTGCAGAGGAATGACATATCTTCACAATGGACCAAATGTAATCATTCATCGGGACTTGAAACCTCGGTGATTCCTTATTCTGCAGTTCATGATATATATGTTCCAATACTTTGAAAGGATCTTTCATAGGTTTTCATCTGGCCAAAAAAAATGCAGAAATGTGTTACTTGTGGATGAGCATCATCTCAAGGTTGGCGATTTTGGATTAAGCAAGCTTATACATTCAAAAAGTGTGCATGACGTATACAAATTAACTGGCGAAACTGGCAGTTGTAAGTTATGTGACACATACTATGCTATATTGAACTACTTTGATGTACTTACAAGTATTTCGTTGTTTAGATCGGTACATGGCTCCAGAGGTCTTTAGCCATAAAGCCTATGACATGAAAGTCGACGTTTTCTCATTTGCAATGATATTGTATGAGGTAAGGGAATCCTTCCACAATGTACTTTACAGAGTAGTTGCTATCTGTAAATTAGCTCTGCTTGTAGTATTTGCGAAGTCTGTAAAAAACAAAGGGCAATCCTTTTTTCTAGCTCTTTCTTAGGGATTGGTGTGCACATTATGGATGATTGAGCTGTATCCTGCAAGAAGAATGAATAAGAGAAAAGGCATATATTCACTTCGTCCATAAGAACAAAAGTCACTTCACTGAAACACATGCTAAAGCCCCAATATGATGGCATTGGTAGATTTTATGTTGCAACAATGTAATGGAGTAGTGAACTAGTATAGCTTACTGTATGATCTCACAGTCATGTGGATAAAATATAATGCGATGGGTTGAATGTTATATTCTTTTTAATATTTTGACTTTGAGATCATGAATTACTCGTTTTCTCCTTATTCATATGTGATATGTATCTTGTCTTGCAATACCATGTGCTTAGATGCTAGAGGGAGTGCCACCTTTTAGCAACACGGACCCTTATGAGGCAGCCAAGGCAGTTGCCAAGGGACGACGCCCTGAATTGACCAAGCCTTGTTCTAACAAGATGAAGGAGTAAGGCTCTGTTTTATACATCGTTTAGCCATGTTCTTGTTGGAAATTCCAGTTCTTGATATCTCAATGGTCATTGTTTTTCGAAAAGCTTAATACATAAATGCTGGGATCAAGAAAGAGGTAGGAGGCCACCATTCAAGGAAATATTGGGGATGTTGGAGGAAATAAAGGAGGAACTTCCTCAAAATGAACCCCATACTTTACCATTTCTCCACCACAGTCACCACTCTCCAAAGGTGAATAGTGATCATAAAATCATAGGCAATGTTGTAAAATAATTCTAAATCAATCAAATTCTAAGTATTGCTGGCATATTTTTATTGACCTTATATAGGCTTGAAAATACCAAACGAGATGATCGATGTCACATCTTCAATAGTGGACCTTCAAGATGTACCAGAATTTGTTTTCGAATGATACATTTTATTATATAAATTTTTTAAGTGGAAATTGATCAGCCATTTGGCAAAACTCGAAGGGAACATCATATCACATTCAGTTTTTATTACAATAAAGACCAACGCTGAAATTATGATTGACATACATTGGATTAAACAATTAATTATATTCTTGTTTTTTCTTTTATATATTTTGCATATTATTGTCATTAAAAATCTTCTTTACCATATGTACTACTTGAGTGTCTTTCATAACAGAGCATGAACTAAAAGGCTTTGTTATTAGGATTTGTTTCACTTTTTGATCCATTGCATGTGTCCTTTACTCTGACTTCTATCAAAGCATGGTCAATTTCTGTTATGAACGCCTGTTATTTTCTTCTTTTGTCATAAGTATGCTCAAGTACTTAACCATTACATTCCAAAAGTAGTTTTGGTGTGGATATAAGATAAAGATAAATGGAGCCTTTCACAAGCCTGGCTTCTTTCGGCTGCTTTTTCCACAGTTCTTGACTTTGAAGGTACACTCCAAGAATGGGAAAGGACAGACAATCCCCTTCCCTCTGCTTACGTCTCATATTTTGGATGCAGGAATCAGGTCTAGAACAGAAATTCAACTATGCTGTTAACATTTGGAGCATTCTCAACAATAGCATGAAACTAAAGAATCATAAATAACCTCTTCAGTTGTTTATCTTCAAATACTAATCCTGGAAATTTTGAAATCAAGGTGAGAAAGGAGACCATCCAAATTTGAAATATCCCTTTGAGAACTACAAACTGCTTGCATACTCCATCTAATATGTTAATAGAACACAGCTACCAAACTGAAGTAATGAATATCACCATTTCATCATAGTCTTGGCATGTTGAGTAAGTGATACAGAAATTTAATGAATTGTGGATTGTCACAGAAGGATCCAAAGTATACATCTGAAAATAAGCTTTTTGTCAATAAAGCAATCAAGATTTGTCATTGTTATCACAAAGGAGTTGAAATATCTGAAAGACAAAGGTTGCAATAATAATCTTCATTCCTCGAATATTTTCCAAATGTCCTCCCCTGTAAAGCTAGAAGGCTCCGTTACCTGTATAAGACCAGAGTCTAAACAACTCCCCAGGTCACTTGACTGGTTTTTGTGGAGAAATATAAAATATTACAATCGTTTGGCAATTCATGTTTAGAAAAACTTCAGAGTGTTGGGATAAATTATCCAGACATTATGAGTCAGGAGAAAGGGGAATTGTTTTTAACATTTGCATCAGAACTTGCCATCATCATCCATGGGACAGCCAGCAGCAAATTCCAGAGCACAATGCCCTCCAAAACACTCTATGAAGTTATAAAACCCCTAGAAGCCCAGGTCTGCAGTTCTCCTTGGGCTTGTTGATAAGGTCCTATCTAACTCCCAAGAGCTCTTATGGAGCTCACAGAAAATGGCTGTTGAAGTAATTAGTGTGTACTTGGACTTGAATACTCTCATCCTGAGATGATGAAACATTTAGTGCTGCTGTGGTAGGTCTGTTCCCTCCACCATGCTTGACCATGATAGCCGTTGTCAAGGTGGCAGAGTATCTAGAATATACCTTTGAGCTTACATGGAACATTCCGCTGTGATAGGTTGAGCTGTGATAATGTTCTTGCTGCATCCAAAAAATGGAAGTACAAATATGAGCTATTTAAGATTGATGTAAAATCTCATGACGAAAAAGGAGTAACACTATTGTATTCCTGTCTTGTGACCAGGCTTCTAAAATCTCATGATGAAAAAGGAGTAATACTATTGTATTCCTGTCTTGTGACCAGGCTTCTGTTTCTCAGAATATTTACAAAATAGCAGCATTTGTAACTAAATCAAGATTCTCCGTAGAGACTAAATAATATCTCTCATCTTCATCTAATATTTGTACTGAATTGATGTTGGAACACTGTCAGAAACAAATACATGGTTTAGAAGTATCAAAATTTACAGAATGCTTGACTTTATTAAAGAAGTCAAGTAATTGATCCTCCTGCTCCTAGCTGATGAACCATGTTCATGTATAGTAAAACTACATAACACTAACCTTTTTTTACATCTTCTAACTGCTTTGTCTGATACAAAGAATTGGTCATAGATTGACTTCCAGTGATCACCACATCTATGTCAGAAGCTTTAGTAGTCCTCATTCTATAGCTTTGCTCCTCCATAGAGGGAGAAGAATTTACAGCTTGTTCTTCTAATGGTGCATTTACAGATACATTTTTCAGATGGAAATGTACCGTCAGCAAAAGTTTCCCTACTTTGCACACGAGCAGCAAAATATTCAAGCTCCAAGAAGATTTCTCAAAATGGAAGTGCTGAATTCCAACAGTGCCAATTTCTTGTTTTCCAACAGAAGTCAAGCTTCGTAACAAAGATTTGAATGAAGGATGCAATACGGGGTCTGATGGAGCCAGATACATGATCTGCACTGAATGGTGATCCCAGCTTGTTTTAGGTGATGGGACAAATATCAGTACTTGAGTAAGTACCAAAAGCAGACTGGGATTTCAGCATATCAACAAAAGTGTCATGACCTGAACCAATCCATGCACCCTGTAGAGTCAGGCCAGATGTGCAAACTGGCATTAGTCTTCGTGAAGGCAGTGCTTGCTCGTACTTGCCCATTTGCTAAGTCAGACGCCAGTGGATTTTCACTATATTGTTCCATAAGTAAAGAGAAACTATGTTAAGCAGTATTAGTTCATAAATAACAACAATTCATGCTAAACAATGATGTTCCAGAAGTAGAGGGAAACTATGCTGAGCAGTAAAAACTAGGTTAATCTGTGCTGTTACATTAGTGAGCATAAACTATGTTAACAGGGGTATGAGAAAATATATAAAATTAAGTGTCCATAGGACATACATAAGTCACAAATTATTAGTAGTACATGAACTATTTGCTTGGAACAGTAGAGAATAAGTCATTTTTCCATCTACAGCTGAACGTGAACCCTTGCTGGCATCCTATATGACTATACACAGTTGAACCCTTGCTGTCCTCTATACATAGAATTTCTTGTATCATCGATGCATGTTGTATCATTGCCTTGAGACTTCCCTCTCTGTCGACTTTAAATGTCCTTCTGGCCAACCTTACCCTCATTAGGACATTTAAAACCCCATAATAACAGAGGTTTACTAATTTATAAAGTGGGAGGAATAACAGAGATGCACCTCATTCGTGTCTCACAAATTAGTATGACCAGAAGATATTAAGAAGTCATGGAAAAACTCTTCCCATTCAAATACATGCAACTTCAATGTGTCCATGCTTCCAGATCAGGGATGACAAAAAACTTTATCAGGCCGTCAATTAATCATCTAATAAAAATCTTGCGCTCTATAAATAAAATATGAGCGGGTGCTATGAATCTAAAATCCATTAAAATGCAGTTCCATGTAGATAGTCATGTAGAAATTTACCAATTCATATAAGACCAAATAGTATGGAATGTGAATTTCTAATAAGCTATGTCCCAGATATGTCATGAGACAGAATAGTGCACGCTTTGAAGATCAAAAGCAATATATTTAGTGAGAGTAACCTTGATTGTGATCATAATTTACTAAGTGGCTCTACAACATTGAATTCAGATTCTATTACTACAAACACATGAATTTTCTAAACAGCCTTCAAAAATCTGGTTTGAAATAATGAACGCTCATAATTATTTGATACTTACAACGTTAACAAAAAATGATCGCATTACCCTTATGGTAGCAATATTCTCTGGTCATGGCAAATGGTCCTCTTTAATGTTAACTCCAATCCACATTAAATTCAAGTAAACTCATTTGAAGATACCAAAACATTATAAAATCATGTTTCATAGCAACTGAAACTCGGAGGCTGCCAACAATAAATATTGGAGTACCCTATTCATGTCATCGTGGCATATTAACCTTGATTCCATCAAAATGTGAGTTTAGCTACAATCCTTCGCAACAAAACAAACAAAAAAGAAGAAGAAGATACTTACTATCATGGCCCAAGGTCCTTGGGAATCCTAAACATAACTTGAGCCCCAACTCGCTGCAAAAGTTTTGGAATGTCAAAGGCACCAATAAGTCGAAATCCCTATATTTGATGGTGAAAACACCACATGCAATGGAACTAAAAAAAAAGATGGCCCCGTAGAATTGATGGAAGCAACTTACAAAAGAATTGAAATGCTACTTGATGGCCCTAGATTTTGGGCTTGATGTATACATTTGATGATTTGAAATTCGAAATGCAAAGTGCGGCTAAGTTCCAACACTTTCAAGCAGCAAAAAGGAATTGATCTCAACAAAATCTTCTCCTCAATAAAAAAGGTGATCATATATGCTACCGGTGTTTGCAATTGTGACCACGAAGGAAGTGGAAACAATATAATACATAACTCAAACATCCACCAACAAATGGTGACAAAAGTTTACCTTGTCAATGCGGAGTCCTACCTAGACACTATTTTAAAGTGCATATATCACATTTCGATCCTCCTCATCTTGTACGTGGATGTTAAGTTGCTCAGTAGATCCAACTACTTTCAACATACATTTCTCCTCGATAGCCATTATGCATGCAATAGACCTTTGTCCTCAACAAGATACACCTTGTTTTCCAACTGTATGTCCCATAGACATTCGCTAGTAGCATGTCACATCATGTATTGATTTCTTCCACTGTTGTTGACGGTGGTGTTGCATGGAGATTGACAATCCTTAGTGATTTGAGCTCATTTTCCCTTGTATTATTGCAGTTTGTAGCCAAGCCAAAACCTAAGTCTATAGGAAGTAAAGTTCAGAAATTTGCAAAGCCTTTTCTTGCTCAAATTATTTCTCTTTCCAGATCATGCCACAAACACAAAGACGATGTGTTTTGGGGGCATCGGAAGAAATAAGGGAAACTTAAGGGCATTTTAGGATTTAAAGAAGAAACATCAAAATAAGCTTCTTTCTGTGTTTTATGGAGGAGGGGTTTCGCAAATTTCCCACATCTAGACTGCAGCATCCATGGCGGAAGGAGAAGATGAACAGCATTCGCGAGGGCGAGGGTGTAAGATCGCCCTGTTTGAAGCTTCTTCTGTTTCTGGTCAGAAGAGGAAGCATGAAGAAGTGAAGGGGAAGGAAAAAGAGAAAGACAGAAGAAACAATAACTATAAGAGGAAGAGGAAGATGAAGGATAAAGAGGAACCAAACAAGATAGAGAACAAAAAATCTTACTCTGATGATATTAAATTACCCGTTTCTGGTTCTTCTAAACGTCAACACGTTCCTCTGCATGTTGGCATCGATCGAATAAACTCTAACTGGAAGCAAATCCAATCTGTAGGTGCGCCCCTATTTGTTCTTTAAATCTAGGTATTATCTTATTTGTTCCTTTTCAAACACATCAGTAGTATTTATTATCATAGCACATGTTGAAATTGAGAGCTTTCCTTTTGTGATTAAATCTAGTATTATCTTGTTTGGTTCGTTTTCTAGACATTTGCATGAGTTGTTCGCATCAGTAGTATTTATTATCATAGCACATTATGAAAGAGAGAGCCTTCCTTTGTGTTTAAATCTAGGTATTATCTTGTTTGTTTCGTTTTCTAGCTGTTGCCATGAGTTGTTCGTCGCATCAGTAGTATTTATTATCATACTTTGTGTTTAGGCTTCGTCTTGCTAACTGTCTTGTTTTTGACATTCTGCTTTTGATCACGCAGACACTTAAAAGAAGTCAATATACATTTGGCAAATGCCAGACGGAAAAGGATGATAAACAGTTCAAGACATCAGGTATTTTCTCATTTTCATTAACATACTTTTTTGATATTCATTTTATCACTAATACAAATGATTCAGCTACAGCTGCAGCCAAAAATCAGGATGTTGTGCAACAGGCACAGATGGGAAGTCTTGCTCCAAAAAGTACTGATTGTAGGCAAGACATATCACATTTTTGAAATTTGTGAATATTTGTGCTGGTATCTGATTCATAGCGTGATTGACTCCTGGGACTGATTTAAAGTTTATACTTGTTACTACAGCTTGACAAAAGTTTTGGCCATGGATTGTGAAATGGTTGGTGCTGGTTTAGATGGGAAAAGAAGTATCCTTGCTAGGGTTAGCCTGGTAAATCTCTTATCCATGTATATATTCAAGAGGAGCTTAAGGATGTTTTATTTGTATTATAGAAAAAACTTGATCTTCTCTTTTCCCACAGGTGAATATGTGGGGTAACATTGTTTATGACAAACATGTACGGCCCATGGAAAAGGTTACAGATTTTCGTACAAAAGTCAGTGGGGTTAGACCAAGCAATTTGAGAAAAGGTAGGCCATAATTTGAGAGGATGTATATTATAGTTATATTCTAAAGTATGGATGAATACTTAGGACTAAAATTCCCTCATGTTTTTTCGTCATTTTCACAAATGCCCGTGAATATTCATTATTTCTCGAACTGCCCGTGTTCAACCACAGAAGAGAGAAAAGGGGAAATGACGTAATAATAAAATTGCTCAAAATAAACTATACTCAGAGGGCATATAATTGTTCAGAGGGCATTGGGAAATAAAGTAAAACTTAGGGGGTACTCCAGAGTCTCTATATAATATATATAATCTAAAGTGCAGTAAATGTAACTTGGGAGCTTGACCCACGGGCATTTGGGAAATAAAGTAGAACTTAGGGGTATTCCAGAGTCTTTTTATAAAATATATATAATCTACAGTGAGTAAATGTAACTGCTTTTGGGAGCTTGACCCAATGGCATTTGGGAAATAAAGTAGAACTCAGGCATTCCAGACTCTTTGTATATATATGTATAATCTAAAGTGTAAATTTTGGTGAACTATTAAGTATGGAGCAATATTCATAACCTAATCTTGCTTAGCACGTTGTGCTTTAATAGCTGAGGAGTTTGCAGTGGTTCAGAAAGAGGTTGCAGACCTCATTGCTGGCCGAATCCTGGTAGGACATGCAGTAAAAAATGATCTCAAGGTACTTACAATATAAGACAAGTATTATACAGTTTAATAGAAAACTTGCTGCTTAAACTAGGGAATTGCTTTCGGAGCAGGGTTCTCGCTAATATTAGTTTCAGGACAGCATTTGCTGTCCATGATGTGATTAGTACAAGTAAATTATTTAATCACAATAGAACTATTGGTGTTTCAAAACTAGTCTCTAAGCTAATATTATTTCAAGGATTTTAGATCACCTGTCTATTTGTTCGTCATTATCACATGATGTTTATGTATAAATTAGTGTACTTAGTGTTAATCCTCATTGCAGCCTGAGGTTCAAATTTAGATTAGTTGGATTGACCTGAATAATGTGGCCTTCACTGAATAATATCATCAATGCATCTAGAAAGAAGCAATGCATTTGTTTCACTTTTCAAGATTGGCAACCCAGGCCTGTGTCATTCTTTTGTGCAAGGGTTTCTATCTTAGTATCTCTAGTGTCAGCCATTCTTTCTTCTTTATTTGTCAAGGTATGGGCTTGAGATGCAGTGCCCTTATTTGTCCATTATACCTTCCAAATTTTAAGACTTAAATGTGGTTAGGTTTAAACTTTTTATTTAAATGACTCGGTTTGGTTTCAACTTTTCCCTAAAACGGTTTTGATTTAAATAGTTTGGTTTACCTTTTCATAAATGGTTTGGTTTAATGGCTTGAAAGTTCTTAAACGGTTTGTTTTGGTTTTTGTTTGATATAAATGGTTTGATTCAGTTCGGTTTGGTTTCAGGGCAAAGAAACCAAACCGAACCGGGCCGATTGCTAGGCTCGAATGCAATGTCTTAATAAGAGTATCACTCTTTGTGATTTCTGTAGTTCCATGTATTTGAGCAAACCCAACATAGAATGAATTTGTGTTGCTCCAACTTCCAAGTCATTTAAATGCTGAGCACAATACCACAGTAAGAGCATCTAGTTTTTTGTTTTACAAGATTATGTACCTGAGTCACCCCAAAAAGAACATTCGAGATACTGCAGCATATCCACCTCTGCGTAGCAACAATGGGCGTCCCAAAGCTCTTCGTCATATAGCTGCAGAAATACTGGGTGTGACCATACAAGATGGCGAGCATTGCTCTGTCAGTACTATCACTAAATTATATTGTTTTTTTGTACTGGAAATTTTATTGAGGCGCTGCTAATCGAGTCTTATATTCCTTTTGGCAGGTGCAAGATGCCCGTGCAGCCATGTATATTTACCACCATGAAAAGCGTGATTGGGAGTGTGCTTTCTCAAAGAGGTATTATTAGCTGTGCATACAAACGTTGAGTAACTAGGTTTGGCTTTGCAATCGGGATAATTTAGTGTGTAAACTTGAAACATATCAAGATTTGAATCCATGTTTTTATGTAGTGTAGTAAAACTTTTTGAGCTCCCATTGTTGGATAGCCATTAAATCTTTCTTCACTTCTTCATTGCAGGAGGAAAAGTGAAGACAAGAGCTGAAATCAGAACACAGTTTATCGTTGTGACAGATTGTTTTGGCTGAAATGGTCTGGGATGGAATTTCAAAGATTTGAAGAAATATGTAACTACACAAATTTCCAAGTTCTACAGAAGGCTTCCAAGCTCAGTAAAGGGGGTTTCCACTCTACTTGTTAAATTTGTCACTCATAAAACGTGGATCGAAAGATATTGTGTTGGGTTGTCTAAGTTTCACAAGAACTTGCTGGTGACAGCCTTTTTGGTACTTGAATTTTGTTATTTTTACTATTGATCTCTTTTCTTCCATTTATATTCGAAATCCGCCATATTACCCTTGGTGAAGCATCCCTCCAGTACTAGAATTTAGTCATGTTGATCAATGTGTTAATTGTTATTAATATTGCCATTTATGAGCACTGCTTCAGTCTGCCATAGAAAATCATCAAATAATTGGATAGCTCTGCTATGTAAATGTTTAATTTAGCAAAGATCCACTTCACTCTGCTTTAGAAAAATCTCTTCAAAGCGGAAGCAAGGATTTCTGTATCCTTCAAATAATGGGATCTCTATTCTTTGTAAATGTTTAATCTTCATACAGTTACAGCAACATTTCGCTCACTCTGTTAGAAAATCCCTGTAAGACTGAAGCAAGGATATCTGTATACTTCAAATAATTGGATCTCTCTTCTCTGTAAATGTTTTAATCTTCACAGTAGTAACAAAATATCCATTAATTTAAAATAAGAAATTCTACGCAAATTTTGGTGTGCTACTAATCATTGTCTTACTTTTTTGAATTGGAAGAACAGCAAAATAAACTAATGTAGCACATTTCTGTCTTCTCTGATAATAATCTGGAAGTACTGTCTCTTATGTAATCTTTTACAGAGGCATCACCTTGGGAATGAGGCATATCTTGTTATCAACAACATATATAAGCTAAATGCATTTCCAGAGAAATGTTCGTTTATAATATTGGAAATCTGTTTCCATAGGCAGAGCCATGTGATGTGCGTATGTAGTATTCATGTAAACTTTCACTGATTGTGCTGGTACAAAAATACACACATCTAAATCTGTTCAATCTGTCTACTAATCTATAAAACTATGTTTTTGTCCATACAGATGGCTGCCAAAAATCAGGATGTTTTGTGAGTACTCACACAGACAGGAAATACGCTGTGCTCCAGAAAATTCTGAATTTTTGCAAGTTATATCACAGTTTGGGAAATTTAATGTGAAAATTATGTGCTTCAGAAAATGCTGATTGTTGCCAAAGCTATATCACAATTTCGTGAAATTTGATGTGCAGATATTTTTGCAATTTGATTCAGTGCAATTAACCCTGGTTCTTATTTGACTATAAAATTGCTCAAAATAATATATAAATTATAATCAAGGAACGGGGACTGGACAGGTAAAATTGACCATACTATTTGCTCAAACAGGACAGGTAATAAATATATTTCACAGCAGAAACACTAGGAGGATGTGCATTTCTTTGGCGCCTTGCGTGTGCTTTACACAATTCAGTCCCATAAATTACATGGTCACTTGAAAAACAAATTATCTACCCCATAAAAAAGTAAAGTGGTTAGGAGACTGTACATGACAACACAAAAACATCTCACTAAAATGATGAAGGTGGCAAAACCAATATACAAGAAGTGTTACTAGCAAACAAGACAAAGCACATCACATAAACTTCAATACTGGTTCCAACTATGTGAAAACATCTCTTAACCAGGATCTCATTACATCATTTGATTACAATCTTTCACTGATCTATCCATCAAGATACAAACTTTTCATTCATTAATGAATGATTCATACAGTTTTTCAAACCAGTGCACCTGGTAGCAAAGCTGTCTCCAACAGCACTATTTCTCAAACTTTCTCCCATTAAGGAATATTTGCCTTACCTTCATGAGAATGCTCTTTAAATTGAGGTATCCTCGTGGATATTCTTTTGTACATTGCCTCTCAGAAAGAGAATTCATTTGTGTACATTTGTAAGTCATGTAATCATTTACAAGTCAGCTGTCTAATGTTATCTCAAAGAAAAATTCTTCAATACTCCAAGTTTTGTATAAACTCCTGTCTCTGCAATTACACGTCTGACAACTTACAGGTACAGTTTGCGAATGGGAGGTGCCATTTCAAAGAATCATAACCATGGTGTAAGTTACTTTAAATGTCACTTTCAAGAATCACGTTAACTTTATCACTTTTCAAAGGGAATCAAGCTGACCATAGCACTTTCCTAAAGAATCACAATGTCATGCCTTCCTGTGATACTGAGTCCTTTTTCATCTTCATTCCTGCAACAGTTTGTTCCAGGACTTGAAACACAGACATTTTATTTTCAACATCACCATGACTCCGAACTTCTTGACAGATTGTCGCATGTAATTTTTCTAGGTCCGACACACCATATCCTTTAGTGCGCTTCACAAAACGCTTTTGCAGCTTTTCAATTAGACTAGCAGGAGGAGCAACCATCATAGAGGCCTCTAGATCTAAATCCATTTTAACACACTCTTGGTGGCAATAATCTGAAGAGCCATTTCCACCAAAATCAGGAGATTTGGGCATTGGGCCTTCTTCTGTATTATTATCATTCTCTTCATTTTCCATCACTGGCACTTCTTTAGGGGTTTCCAAGTCTATGTTGGGAAGTGGATACAAACTAGGAGAACGGGGAGGTTCCAATTCCTCCTTTGTTTCAGAATTCGGTACTTCATCAGTCATCTTTGGTGAAGCTTCTGCCTGAGATATTAATCCAGTGCCTATATCACCTGCAATGACACCTAACTTGCTGTAAGGAATATATTTACTCTTGACCTCTTTTAGTTTTGCAACAAGTTACTTTGATCTCTTTTAGAAGGTATGGTCAAAAGAAAAGGTGTCCAATTTTCACATTGCTAGTTACTTCTAAGAACGTCAAGGCCATGTCATTGATCAAAATGTAATCCGAAGAAAGAGGATTATATATAAATAATCACTCTATTAAAATAAGAAACTTGCAATACTTCAAAACATGGTGAAGATGTCTACTTTTTTCACCTTATCTTATAGATTGATGGGTACTTATAACAAGTAATCATCACTGCAAGTAGCTGGAACTTGCACATGCAAACAAATAACTTGGCCACTTGTGAGATATCAAGTGGTTATGTAAAAATAGAAAAAAAAAATTGTGTTTTCTAGATTTACCCTAAAACCCCTAAGTTTTTGGTAGTTCCCCAAATGCTCTTGGTCAACCAGTTCTTAAGAGCTTTTAGTGCTACTCCAGCAATTCTTTTGTCAATCCATCCCTGTTTTCCTTCTTTCCAGGTTTGAGCACGGAGATTTAGGGAAGTTAAAAAATATTAGGGGTGCTTGGGGAAATAATGAAAAACTCAGGTATTTTGATGTTGTTTCCATAGAAATTTGAAAAGTGAAATTTGAAAATGAACATTGCCCAAGAATGAAACAAAATGCTTTGAAGGTTTTTATGGAAAAGTACACTGGAAACTCACTTGGAGTTGGCATACATCCCAAATCTCCATCAACGCTACGCCTTGAGCGTCGAGCATGGACCTCTGGTGTTTGAGAGAGATCAATTTCTGGTTGAACACCACGCAACCTTGCACTAACACGAGGGGCATTTGTTAGCTGTGACACAGATTCATCATGCGTATTCTCTAAATCTTTTACATTCAGTTTGAGAGGACCCCCCCGAGCTGAAATTGCATCACACTGTGTCACTAAATCTTTGTCTATCTGTGACAGCATTGCATGTGCCTAGTTCATAATAGCAACAAATGTTTAGTAGAGTGCGTAAATCAGATGTTCATCCTGTTCTTAAATGTAGGGTAGATGTCTCAACATACTGTATCTCGAAGAGCACATGCTTTGCTCACAATACGAGCTCCAGTGTAATCATCTTTATGATATGCCTGTCATATTAATGAACATGAAAAACAGTGGGTTAACATTGTATCTTTATGAATATTCTGCACACTGAAAGAAATACAGAATCATCAGACCTTTGCATTGAGTGGAATCAACTCCAAATCTTGTAAAAAGGCAGACCGTGTAATGTACTTTCCGTTATCTGTGTGTTGCAACAAAGTTGAAACATCCATAGGTGTTTGAATTACTGTATGATAGTCAGGTGCGTCATCCTCTGTGACTGGATAATGGAAGACACTGAAACACTTTTCATACAGCAGTCTGTCGCAAAAGTAACCAGAAAATACATCTGATTATATTTTCCATGTGTAGACTCAAGAAACATCATAAGTGAGATGGTAAAACTCATTATTAGAACTGATCACATATGTGATTTAACCTGTTGCAGATGTCCCTTAAGCACATCCTCATTTGCCTTAAAGAATGTTCTTCTTCCTCAGCTTGTGCTTGTAACTCGGCCTCAGTTCTCTCTCTTTCTAGCTTGGGTGCTTTTGGAAGCACAGGGAGAGCAACTGGTTTATTTTTTTGGCTATACTTCTGTTCCGAAATCTCCATTGCTGTTTCAAGGAGCTGGGAAAAGAATTTGGCTCTATCCTCAGATCTTGGATATTCCAATTCATAGCTGCAAAGTACAAAAGCATACAAGAAAAATGATTCCGCCAAGATATTGGAGAGATTCATTAATGAGAAGAATAAGGATGGTCTTCTTCGCACATATTGTGGTTCAGTCAGCAAAAGAAAATATGCATACCCAAGCTTGCTAAACAAACTTCTTTGTAATGAGTGAACTGAAAAGTGGCACCCGCAAATCATTCTCTCAAGCTTGATATCATTAACAAGACTCTATTGGTTCATTAGACCTAGAGAAGGCTACGTAGAACCATTCTGACATCAAACAGTTATGACCATTAGTCATAAAAATGCAGCCTGTCATTGCATGTATATTTTCAAGAGATCAGCAAATTGTTTTACAAAATATACATGCAATGACATTGAAGGTTCAGATTATGCCTTCTCATTCTCTGCACAAGAAAAGAAAGAAATATATATTGTCTCTTCAGAGAGCCCCAGCTTTAGTGGGTACCTGGGCCTACAATGCAATTTCCTGCCACAGCATGACTTTAAGATGTATACAATACAACCCTGGGTCCTCAATTCTGACCAAGCAGCTCAGTAGTAATTCATTGGCTTGATGCCTATACGATAAATGTATGTGATACATCCACAACACTTACTAGTGTAATGTGATCTAAGATTTGAGCCATCATAATTATAAATGAATAAAACAGTTTTATGAATGACGCCTGCATTATTAACCTGCCTAGTTTTGAAGTAAATAAAAAGTTCATCCCAAACACAAGGAACATACATGGAGCTACCAAAAATACTTGCAACTTGTTCTTCAAGTTCAGCTTGAGGGACTTTTGCTGTTGCCAGAAACAATACAGGCAAATTTGGTGGCAAGTCTGCTAGGAGCATCAAGAGAACGGCTCTGAGTTGAGTGTGGGCCTACACATGAATAAAATAATATCAACCTTACCCCAGGACACCATTCAAAAATCTGATTTTTAAGAAAGAAACTAAATGTTGAAGTGCAAAGCAATACCGTTTCCCACCACAGTTCTATCTGTGGCAAGTATAATACAGCAGGAGTGGTTCTTCTTGACTCTCGGAAGATGTTTACAATGGCTTCTTCCGGTGACCTTGATCCCATATCAGACAACAGAGAAGGCAGAGAGAGTGAATGCACAGGAAATTTTTCAAGCTCATGAAGAACTGCTGGACCAACATGCTCCTGTCAAGAAAGAGAAATGAGTTAAATCATACTTTAAAGCAGGCTGTTGAGGTTGTAGTAGAAAATCAGAGCACTTACAATGCCAGCTGTTTCATTACCACATATCAAGAGTCTTGGTCGATAAACAAAAGGAAAAGAAGACCCATATCGCAGGGTTGAAAATGCCGCAAGTTGATCCGTACCATTTGCATTTACCTTGGACATACCTTCCATTTTGTGCATTGGAAAAATACCACCTATCGATTTCATGATGTGTTTTAGCTGATTTTCTAAACAAGGATACACTATGGAAGACAGAGGCATGGATTGTACTAGTGTGCCCCTTTGGGCAGCTGGCGTAATTGTTGACATAGCTTCTAAAAAGTCAAGCCGCTTAACTTGAACAGCATTGACATCAACAAGAAGAGGATCATCACTAGTATATATTTGTGGATATTGCTTCCTAAAAGCTCCAATTGCAGCTTCTGTGCAAAGAGCTTTTAGGTCAGCACCACAGTATCCAACACATGCCAATGCAAGCTCCTTACATACATCTTCATTGAGATGCGATTTCCAGGATCGAGTGTGGATTTTTAGAATCTCTTCCCTAGCTTTTGAATCAGGTAAGGAAAATGTTAATTCCCTATCAAATCTACCTGGCCGTCTTAAGGCACTATCAATTGCATCAACTCTATTGGTTGCTCCAATCACAATAACCTGCCCAAGTGCATCTAAACCATCCATAAGTGCAAGAAGTGTTGACACTATGGAGTTATGAATTTGCTCTTGCTTGCTTGACCTCACAGGTGCCAACCCATCAATCTCATCAAAGAATATAATTGAAGGCTGGTTACGTTGAGCTTCTTCAAAGAGCATTCTCAACTGTCTTTCTGCTTCACCCACCCATTTGCTGAGAACATCAGCTCCTTTGCGCATGTAAAAATTGATCTTTTTCCCTGCACGAGTTGCTGAAGCCGCAAGAGCCCTAGCTATCAATGTTTTCCCTGTGCCTGGAGGGCCACATAGAAGAACGCCCCTTGGAGGTTTGATGCCATAGTTTTGGAAGAACTGTGGGTAAAGCAAAGGGAAAAAGACAATTTCCTTGAGTGACTGAACATACTCTGAAAGCCCTCCAACCTGATCAAACGTTACAGAATCATCCACTTGCAACGGTTGAATATCTGCCCCTCCTTTGTGACTTAATCCTGCTGTTGGAATTCCACTAGCCAATTGGTCATTTTGAGAACCCAAAAAATTCCCGACTGCATTCATGCCTCGATTCTGAAACCCTAACAAATCAAGGCCACCAGCTTGCCATGATTGACCTGCAAGTGACCCTCCTTTAAGCCATGGGGCACCTTGTGATTGTACAATCTCATCAATCAAAAGAGAGTCATCTGAGTCATAGGCCCTAGAGGACCGGTGCCTTTTATCTGCCTTGGGATTTGCTCTCTTTCCATCTCTATTACGTTTCACGCCATTTTGGAAGGCAAACGATTTTGACAATGACCTCTGTGCATTAAGTGGTCTCTCCTCATGCCGTGGTGAGAAGCGTTGTACTTCGGTACGATTTCGCAGAGCATAACGTCGCCTACCTTCTCCTTCTTCATCCTCTTCATCCTCTTCATCTTCTTCGTCTTCCCTTCCATCTTCTTCCTCTTCTTCTTCTTCTTCTTCCTCTTCATTTTCTTCTACTTCTTCTCTCTCTTTCTCTTCTTCATCACCATTATCTTCAGATGATTGTTCTTCATCTTCTTCAGAGGATTCAGGGGATGCTGGTCTCAAACGGCGGGTTGCTCTCCGTGGTCTAAGTCCTTCACGTCTTGGCTGGGGTTGATCCTCATCTTGACTAGATTTGATATCATTTCTTTCTCTTCGTGGCTGCCTAAATGGCCTCCTCTGCAAAAGAATGAAACAGCATTTTTCGTCCATTATCACAATGAAACAACTGAAACAATAACTGTGGTAATAGAGATACACCAGCTGATAAAGTATAAATGGTTTAGAAGGTTATTCATATCTCCTGAATAAAAAATGTGAAATATGAAAGAAAGAGACATGGATGGCATGCATTGATAACAAAAATTTATAAAAGCAATAAATTCTCACCAATTCAAAGTCATCCTCATTGTCACTATAAGAGATGTATTCTCCGTGGGCAGCTGGTCTCCTTTTCCTCAATGAGCGTCTAAGGTTGGCAGCAGGCTGTGGCAAAACTTAAAGAGTGTAAAAGGCCCAATACCATATGACAAAGACAGAATTTCATAAAGCTAACCTGATTCTGAACGTTCTGAACACGTGCGGAAGGTCTAGAAGACGATGCACGCCCCTACAAAGAACCAACGAGTCTAACAAGTGACCAAGAAAAACAGAAATTCAAACAAAACATGAACTATTGCAGGATAAGAGCAGATGTGCACCAAAATTATGAGAAACGTAACGCAAGAGGGTTACAAAGGTTAATCATGATGCAACCATATCATTGAAAACAAAGATGTTACACAAACAGCTCAATTCTATTGAAATCAGCAACCTACAATACTCATGATGCAACCATATCACTGAAAACAAAGATGTTACACAAACAGCTCAATTCTACTGAAATCAGCAACCTACAATACTCATGATGCAACCAAATCATTGAAAACAGAGATGTTACACACACAGCTCAATTCTATTGAAATCAGCAATCTACAATAAGGGATGGGCACTGCTTGAGCACATAAAAAGAAGAAGCATTTTTAAGGACTCGATGCATAATAAAGGAAATTCATGGAAGCAGATCAAAAGCCACAGAATAAGCAGTCTTTCTCATTCCAGTGAGAGAAATCCTACAACAGATCAACAACTTATCATATAGAGACGCAACCAATTAGATATCACACACCATTGAAGAAAAGCTCATTCTTGAAGAAGAGATGCATACTAGAGAAACATGCGATGCAGAAGCAGTGAAAAAGAGCAGATTGAAAGCCTCGCCAATCGGACCTACCCAATGAATATAAAGATTCCTTTCATAAGAAATCTTTCCTATTCCAATATGTTTCAGAAAAAAGCCATAGTGAATTATCTAATCGGAGCATTCATAACATGTATTTCTTCAAAACTAACATACAATAACATGAATTTCTCAAAATGGAGCTCAAAACAACATGATTTTGTCAAAGTTAAGCATAATAGATATGAGTTTCTCATAAACAACGATTACAGAATATGAATTTCTAAAAATTGAGCACAAGATAGTGTGAATTTCTCCAAAAATATTATAAAACAACAGAATTTTCTGAAAGTGAACAAAAGACAACTAATCTGATCACAAGAAGACATTTGAATTCCTCAGCACTGACAAAACAAGACAACATACCCGGCGGATCATCTTGGCAATCTGAGAAGCAGAATTTCTACTTCTGCTCCTCTTCTTAGATTTTGGCTTATAATAGATATGGCGACGAAGTAAATGGTGATGGTGTGTTCCACCACTAGTGCGAGTATGCACAGGAGACATTTTCTCAAATGCACGCAGAATAAATTAAGCACAATTTTTTTGGCTCTACTTCTTCTTCACTCCAATTTAGCTTGAAGACAGAAAACAAGATCCCCCTGCAAATCTAAAGCTTCAAGAAAGAAGAAGAAAATTCAACTTCTCCCCTCCGATTTAGCTTCGAGAAGAAAACAAACAAGGCCCTTCTCCATTCTACAGCGCCGACGGAGAAGACAGTATTCTTCTTCTTCTTTTTCTTCTTCACTTCACAAAAGGTTTCAACAGCGAGCTAAACGTCGAGATCGGTGTCCTTTTTTTCTTTCGTTCACTTGCGAGACTGCGGGAGATGGAGAAAACCCAGCGTTTCACTGAGAGGAGCCAGCGAGTTTCTTCTGTTCGGCCGAGGAGGAATCGATCTGCGGAGCAGCTATGGAGCAGGAAGCGAAACAAGGTTCTTTCTTCTTATTACATTTTTACAAAAACAACGTCTTCAAAAAAAGGCCCCAAAGTGACTTGAAGTGAGTGAGTTCTAACTTCTAAGAGTGACCTAGCACGCGGGGGACATACACACAAATGTCCCCCAACAAACTTTACGTCGTAAAAACATCCCAACAAACCTCTCGCTCCGATTCTTCGATGCACACTCTATCATCGGCACCATTGTTTTACGTGTTATTTTGTACACTCCTAGTAATTAAAATGTATATCCTTGAGTGGCAGAATCCATGTCTTTCAGCCTGTAACATTTCTCACAAGAATGGTATCATGCACCTTTGGTGCATCACCCTCTGAGGCATTGTGCTTGATCTCTAAAGAATGGTACTATGCACCCTTTCATTGGCGATAATGTATTCTATGTGATGATCCACCTATTTTTTAGTGCCTAGAGAAAGTAGAATGAAATGCTCGGTATAAGGAACGTCCGTGTTATGAGGGTGTGAATTCTGTGTGTTAGCTTTAAGGTCTCTTATTTTGCATGATCTTCTTGAGGAGTCTAACATGTATTGCATTTGTACACGTCTTGCAAACAAGATCCTCCTCATGAGAGACACTCTAAATCTATGGATCTCCTGATAAAAACATCCCAAACATGTATACTCAAAGAACACCTAGCTTTAAATGGTTCAAATCCCTCCCCAAGGAAAGAGGAGAAACATCCTTACACTACAAAGTAACTCGTGTAGTGACTTCAATTACTTTTTCATTCTCTTGGGGAATAACAATTTGGGATTGGTTACGATACAATTTAAAGATTCAAGGCCATTGATTTGGGCACAATTTAGTCATTTGCATCTCTTTATTTTTAATGTCGTCAATCATGCGAGAACACAAATTCATAATTTTGAGAGTCAAGGGAGAGAAATAGTGTATTTCCTATTTAGTTAATGGCATTCCAGAATTGGACTATGATTGGATAGTTCGTGACAAATATCCTAAAACTTTCAAAAATGTACTTAAGGTCCAAACATCAATGAAGTAGAGAAAATGGACCCAAGCATTCAATATTATCATTTCTTTGTTGATGTAAACAATTACCTTTTCATGAACAACTACTTGATTCAATCTTAAGTGATTTTGAAGACGTCTTTCAAAAGGGATTGCCAATGGCCACTCATCCTAGCTACCAAATATATGACGAGAATATCCCACATTGATCCACCCCAACAAAATATAGATTTCACAAACAC
Source organism: Azolla caroliniana (assembly GCF_043228905.1). NCBI lineage: Eukaryota > Viridiplantae > Streptophyta > Polypodiopsida > Salviniales > Salviniaceae > Azolla > Azolla caroliniana. The sequence continues at coordinate 2,545,503 of NW_028230436.1, read as the reverse complement.
CAATGAGCAAGGAGTTGTATGATTATTGTAAATTGAAAAGTCTACATAAATAGAATCTTCATGTGTATGATTCACATCATTGTTAGTTGTGAGATCTTCCATTGCCTAGTAAGAAGGATGCTTAGAAGTCTCAATACAACATAGTTTGATTTCGTTTTAAGTTCTTAAATATGCTTTATTTGGAGGAGTATTTAAATCCACAAATTATTAATGTAAAAGGTTTGGTGATTTCAGAAATTAAAGTATTGGAATAGTGTCGCGTCAACCTCCACTATGATCCATGCAAAACTGCCACTTTGAGTACCGTAAATTCTCATTCAAAGTTTATAATGCAATATTGACTTACGCTATAAAATTCGCATAGGTTTAACTGGCATTGAATACTGAAATAATAAATATCACTATTACAAACCTACATTTTACAGCTTTAGTAGGAACCACTGATAATTGACTTGAAGTACAAATGTTGAATGCAAGTTAGGTGAAGTCCAAATGGATTTCAAGATTAACTAGAAAAGCTAAGTAACCAATGAACTAAACACGCAATGATAATATGCAAGGTAATACAAGTAAAGTGTGGTGTAACACATGAAGAATTCCTTATATCATTGTTCAAATTAAGGAAACTTTCCAACGTGCTCAAATATTGAATTTTGACCAACTATTAAACTTAATTGTTATAAATTGTTTAGTGGCACAAATATACGCTATTCGATGTCTTTATCTTACAACACCATACCACATTGTAAGCGATCATGCCTATAGATTCATTGATATCAAAGGTCAGCAAAACGCAAATTTCAAAACGATTGATATACTTCACAAAAAAATATGAGCATAATGTGTACAAGGGCTCACTTGCACAAGGGAACAAATAATTCACTTCACCCAAACCAAGCCTTCTTGAAGCACATGTAAACCTTCAAGATGAACGCTAAATATGTAGCTTGCATATAACCGATCAAATGAATTTTCACTTTTGAGGAGAAGAGATGAGGGTGATTTCTATAGCAAAAGATGATGTATGCTTCGAAGAGATCAGAAACAAAAAACCAAGGATAGCATTAAATCCGACTTATATGGGCTGATTTTGGCCTCGGTATAGAGGGATGATGCTGAACTGGCATTTGGGCATCATTGGGAAGGTAAGAAACAGATTTATCGAACTCCCTAAAGCATTGGTGGATGTGAGATTCCGCCCTTACCCTGTCCATTGGATCATAATAGTCATATGTTGCTCGCTCTGGTGGATCAAGTTCCAATTTCAGCACATTATCATCCCTACACATCACCAAATAAGAGCTTCAAAATGATGGTCTTAACTATATTCTCTATCAATTGCAGCTGGATAAATTACGGGCAATGAAGGCTCTTCATTTGTTAGCATCGACCTTTTAGGCACAATGCTATCATTTTCACTTTAGAAGTGTGTATGAGTTTTTTATAATGACCACGAACGACATCAGCTCCATTGCTTGAGGCTCAAATTTACAAGCCCAATGTCTCCAAACACAAGCATTACCATTACACACACAATCAGGACTTTTACAAATTCCAAAGGCACCTAATAAATCTGAAGTATGATGTATAAAGGCAGACATTCAAGTATTGTGCTCTAGCACTTAATGTATTGTTCACATTTATTTTCTATCCAAATAAATATACAATGGAATGATTATGTAGCTTATCTTACAAGTATCTCGGGTTCATAGTGCCTTGAGCCAAGCATTGTAATACTTTCTGACATGTTGGTCTACTTCGTCCCACAGCCGATGCGGGTCTCTGATATGGAGCATTGTCAAATCCATTTACTGAACAATTATGGCTGCTTCTGAGGACCCAAGTTTCATTTTCTTCATCCCAATGAACTCGTTGCATTATTTTTGTTACTTCTTCGGGTGGAATAAACCTCTGCTACAACAAACAATTGGTATCAACCTTATGTGACCAAAAGTTTGAGATAGATGAACTAGATATTATGCATGAATATTTTCAACGATTATTTAATGATATATATAATATACCTATATATATATATTGCAAAACTGTTTGTACCAAAAAGCGAGCTTAAAATTCTATTATATGTTTTCCTCTACTTTAGGCATCTCATAATTGAAGGAAAGTTCTTTTACAAATATGAACCATATGAGTTTGCAAGTCTCATCAAATCAAATACAATCAGATTCAAATTTGAGATTAAGGCATGTAAAAGTTAAAGGAGATGACCTCGATTATTAAATTTTTTAATTGATGCTGCTGTTCTAATGACTTGATTGACCATAGCAGATCTGCCCGTTCCTGATGAAATTCATGGATTGTGTCTTGAATCTCAGTTCTCAGAGCAGTTATGTCAATCTTACTTTGCTGATACCGTGCCATTAGCCTCCTTAATTTTCGAGTCTTAGACTCCAACTCTTCTTCCATCGTACTACATTTTTCTTCAGCCATAATTTGTGCCTCCTGCAATTGAAGAAATTTTCAAGCAAGTATGTGCATGTTAAATGTGTAGAAATAAAACTTTTTCCTTGGAATAGACAAATACTATGTTCCTTTAGAGGCATTAATTGATGGGCACAATGAACTGATAATACCTCTAGTTCAGCTATTTTTCGCTGCCGCTCTTCATCCAGATTTTTCTTCTCTTGTAAACGAAGTTCAGCATTGGCCAATTCTCGTTCCTGCTGTCTAGCTTTTTCAAGTAGAATGACATTATTAGAATTGGTCCCATGCAAAACCTTTTCTTCAAGTATTTTAAGCTTGTTCTCAAGTGCTGCACGATCCTCTTTGCCTTTCGATAGTTCCTGCTCAAAAACTGAAGCCCATTTTTAGATTATATCCATCCCTCCTCAATCTTCCATTTTCAAAGCTATTTTAGCCTAATTTTCCAAAAAAATTCAATCAATAAAACTATTCTAAATTGTAACAGATGAATGGTAAAGACGATCAGTTACTCATATCTTCACTATAGAACGTTGACAAGTTTCCTAAGAGGTTGCACATATGATCCATCTATAATTTTGCAATTACTAGGGTTTCTAGACAAATAAAGGTAACCAATTCACCAGGGCTTACATACCAAACATTTTTTTTTTGTAAAGATTTTCTTAGAGATCAGCCTTGCACATTAGACTAGTCAGCCACTACAATAATACCAATTAAAATACTGCTATTAAGATAAAATGTATAAAGATTCTTAGTGTGTGATGATGCTTGCACCAAGGGCCTAAGTCAAAGAAGTCGTGTATAGAAAAAGGAAAGGGTTTGAGATGGTGGGCAATGGTTCAAGAAGCAGGGCAATCGAATGTTGAAAATCAAGATCTCAAATTGAACCTCTTGAATTCTAGAAACCTCATACAAGACCCAGAGATGTCAAATTCTTGAACTTCGAGAAGCAGAAGAGTCTTTCAGGAAAGCTCTTGAACTAGTATATCACAAATTAGGAAACACAGAAGACAGGTTGCTGACATTTCTTTTACCATTGAACTGGAACATATTCAGACTATCTACCATTGAACTTACGTATCCAGTAATCTCTAATTACAACCCCTAAGATATTGTCTTACATGGAAAAGTGGATCATCCATTAACAATAAGGGTGCCCCTCATGTCCGTTCTCACATGTAAATTGACTCAATTGACACAGGTAAACGTGCTAATAATAAAGGCAAAACGAAATATGGGCCTTACTTTTTCTATGTGCATTATTTCAGCAGTAGTATGGCTTACAACATATTTGGATTAGGTCTTCATTAAGTAAATTTTACAGGACGTGCTCCAGGTTATCTTTTATTTCCTTCTTATAAAGATTATCAGAAATTACAGCCTATTCTTAGGGATACGATTGTTCAATTATTCATCCAACCAAATAGCCAAGACAAGCCTTCTGCCCTTGGTTCCTGATCGAAACCCTAAACCCTATCCAGAAATGTTGCATTAGGTGAAGAGTTAAGAGGTGGATTTTGGAACAGAGTATACCATGAGCTTGGTTCCTCTAAGAAATCCTCAAGAAGTGATTGCTGCCTTGAGACCCACGATATTCATGTTCGGGATTCCCTTCAAAACAAAATCTACCTTCTGTAATTTCTAGGGGTATATCTTTGTGTAAGTCTGCCATTCTCCTATTAAGCAATGAAATCAAAGCTTTTACCACTTCCTAAATGCAGATAGATACATTCCCTACCTGATTTTCATGCTCCATCTCTTTCAGTTGTTTTAACAACTGACTGATGACCCTTTCCTTTTCTTCCTCATTCCGTTCCTTTTCTGCCTTTACAGTTTCTAGGTGTAACTGAGCCTGTGGCACAATAAAGATCAATTTAGCAAACCAAATCTATAGTTGCATGAAAAATAGTATCTTGGAGTACTAATATTTAAAATCACAGTTGTAATAAAGCACATCCTTACAATACAACCAAATCTACAGATATTTGTCTTCTAAAACAATTATTTAATTTGATTGCTGACCTCCTAAAGCCTACACAAATGAATCTTAGCCATTACCAATGTGGTAGATGTAATGGGCTCCTAAATTTAAACTAGAAGTGCCAAAGAATGGAGAGGATTGGCATGTAGCACCAGGCTATCAGCTACATCCAATTACTTAATGAAAAATGCAAGAAATTGGTATATTAAAAAACAGGTTTTTAAAAAAGAAAAATGGGTGAAAAAAATACAAATCAAGCAGCTAACTGAAAACAATGGTGAAAAGTTCAATAATTGTGATATAGTACAAACAACTTATATACTAGAACACAGTTTTGGTGCGTCTCCTATGTGTAATTAGCTCACCTCAGAAAGGCCTCAATTCATACACACAGAAAATCCATAATAACCACATTGAAATAGAATAATTAAAGGCCAATGATATCCAGAAACCATAACCAGTGTGAATCAAATATTCCATGACTGCCACAGCCATGCCCAAATCATGTACTAGGCTATATAGAAAATGTCAAAAGATTAGACCAAGCAGCCTGGGTGAGTCGCTGACGCTGAAAAAAGTCAACGAGAATCCTCCATAAGGATTATCACAAGGGCCCCATTATCCTATGCTCAGATCATATATTTACTATGTTCATAGCATTGTCCAGGAGAGAATACTTTTTGCAGTCCAGGTGACTTGGTATCCTGGTGTTCCATGCAAGTGTCCTGGTGTCTACACAAGGTTATTGATGATTTTATTTTCTTATGGTCACAGTTCTATGCATTTCTAGGGGCCAATAAAGCCATCAAGAGCCAATGATGTACCTATCTTTCTACTTCAATGGGGCAGAAAATGACGAACCTTTGATATTCCTTTACTTTCTTTCTCTTCACATTACCTATCTTAGGAAGTGAGCATCAACCAACTCACCTTTCTTTCAAGATCTGCCTTTAGACAGGCAATGGCTTCCTCACTCATGTGTTGGGTTGAAGTCACCTCCATGAATTTTTTCTTATACTGCTGTAGTTGTTCAGTAAACATTAATTTCTCTTGCTCCAAGGAATGAAGCCTCCTTATAACATCCAAATCTGCATGACTTGCTTGAATCTGAGACTTGAGCCTGTGGTGAAAAATTTCACCCTATTTATAGAAAGAACTCATATTTTTCATTCATGCTTACGTGGAAAGAAAGAACGGCAAACGACAAACTAAATACCGCTGAATCTCTGTTTGAAACTCTGATATCATTGCATCTTTAGGATCCTCATTAATATGAGGTTTATTCTTTATGTTTTTCGCACGATTAGCATATCGTAATGTACTAATTGACTCCTCATAGTTGTAATCAGCTGGACCAATATTAGCCATCATTACAGTTCGAGTGTTTCCACCTAGTGAATCTTGAAGTAGGCGTGTCAACTTTGAATCACGATATGGTATATGTGAGCTTTTTCCATCAACAAGTGCTGATATGACATTTCCAAGGGCAGATAAAGACCAATTTATCTTTGTCATCTCCTTAAATCTTTCACCAACAGCACCTGTCTTGCTTAGCCTTTCACTTCCAGCAAGATCTACCTGTGTTTGCAATTTTCTGATATTACAAACCAGACATGATATTTGAATACCTAAGAGACGGTAGGAATGAATAACCTAGTATATAGCTATTGCGATCACCAGATTCAATTTACCAACTCGGACATGTGCTTTCCCATTTTCTGTTGGCTCACATGAGCTTGTCTCAATGGTAATTGTGAAGATGGAATGAGATCGTGAAGAATCCTGATTCATCGCAGTCGCCCCTACTGCCCTATTCTTTTTACCTAGCTGCGTGAAAGTATGCACATATGAATAAATCCTATATCGGAACAAACAAAAACATAATCAAGGTAAATAAGTAGAGATAAAGAATAATTAGAACCATCAGAAGCTGACGAATATCAGTGATGCTGTTCACAGTCAGAGAAGTGAGATTCTTCACATACACTCCACTTTCTGCGCTCTCTTTCAGTTCAAGCTTCTTGTGTGTGCCAGGAGAGAGCAAGTCCCGTATCTCTTCATTGTAAATCTCAAGGTAAGATATCCGAACTAGAAAGCTCTCTGAGCTTTGGCTATCTCTTATATGATCAAAAATGTGCTCAAATGCATTGGGAGTGATACCCCACAAATCTTCAAAAGAGAAAGGTAGGAAATTGCATTGTAGTTAGCCTTCCACCTCATTATTATCTACTATCACTTATTATGAAACGATGCACCGACAATGATTATATAAGTGCAAAAAATCCATGATTTCTTAAGCTAACTCACCAGGAGAGTGATCAAATCCTTCCATTGTGTAAGTCTTTCCAGAAGCAGTTTGTCCATAGGCAAGAACAGTACCATTATATCCACACATAACACTGTGGACAATCGAGTGTGCTACATCTTGATATATTTGTTTCTGTGTAGACCTCTCATTGTATACCCTATCAAAAGTAAATGACTTGAGTGCATAGTCGTTGGAAAACCGCCCTCCAACATTGTGCACCTGTTAAGATTGCCACTAGTGAATCTTGGAGCGATAACATGGAATTTTAACAGCGCAGTGATAACACATACAAGCGTGATACGAATCCCATGAAAAAAATTGATATTTCCCATCCATTGACCAATATACCCATCACAAGGTACTCTGAGGCATTTCCCATTTAATGATCAAGCAAGAGACCATAGCTGTTCCGTTCTAAATTTGAATATTCTTGGAAGGTAGTTATATAAATAGTGTCTGCTTCTCTTTCTTTAACAGAACACATGCTGAGACCTCAAAGAAAGTGGGTTATGAATCCTACATTCCCAAAGATAATTACATACATATTCAGTCACCTACAGAATTCCTTGGGAACCATTAGATACCAGACTATAGGACCTGGATTTATCTAATTAATTGACTACTTGCCTTATGTGATGAGATAGGAGCGTAATATCCCTTGAATATAGCCTCTAGATCAAATCAAAGCTGAATAAGTTAAATGTGGAACCTATATAACATAAAGCCCAATGATGATCATGCGTTCCTGATATTGAAAGTACTGCCATCTGTCCTCATAGTACCCTCACTCCTGATGAATCTGGTGGCATGTATCCCGCCTGCAGTTTTCTCAAAAGTGACCTAGAAATCGTAAAAGAATGGTGCATCCCATCAACAATTTTACTCAGAACCCTAAAACCCATTAATAATTTCTTCAAAGGAACCTCGGAACCCCAAGAAACCTAGTAAAATGATTGTATCAATCAACAGTTTTCTTAAAGCAGCCCCGGATCCCTAAAAGATGCATATGATATTTCCATACTTTCATGTAAGACTATAAAACAGGTAGAATATCATAGAAATTCCATTATTCTTGAAACAACCGTTGATTCCTAAAAACCAATAGAATGCCTATCCTATCAACTTTTTTTCTACAAGATATAATCCTAAATCCAAAAAAACACAGTGGGATTGAAGCTATTTTCCATTCTTCTATATTGAATACTATATATTAAGATACACATATTAAAACTAACTTGCAAGTAAAGCAGAGACCATTCACAATGCACGACAAAAGGAATGAATGGCATTATTATCAAGAAGTTAAAAATAAAAGGACAAAGGGGGGAGAAAATCCATTTAAGGTGGTGAAATTGATGCTATACATATATCCCTAAAAAATGAGGCCCAAAAATCCAGTGGGATCAATGTCATATTCACCTACTAGATCAGACTATATAGTTGGTTATGCTAATTTAAACTTCCTTGTAAGAAAAACCTTGTTCGATATGTTCTTCTCACAGTAAATGGAACAACATTCCACAATTCGGGCAAAAAACAAAAGAAAATACAATTGGGAAGAGGAAAATTCCATGATAGCAAAAATAAAAATAAAGGGCCTCTAAAAGTAAGGAAAGAAAAACATAACTTGATAAACTGAGTGTTTAAAGCAATAAAAATGACATTTTTCACCAGAGCAAAGAAAATCCATGTAAACAAAACAATCAGAGGAAGAAAAAGAAAGAATCCGTGAAAGCATAAGATGAGTAAAAGGGAAAACGTATAGGTTTAAGGTAATTAAAGCTAAAAAAACTGCCTTTTTCACAGTGATGAGATAATTCTTGGAAACAAAGGAAAATGGGAAGAAATGTTTTTTGAAAGGGAGGAGGAGATGTACCTCGACAGAACGACGTTCTGTGTCAATGGAGACACAGAGTTTATGGCCTGCAGAAATCTCTTTCTCGGAGAGTGGTCGACAACGAACCACGACCTGAACACGTTCTCGGTGATCCGGAGGCGAAGACACAGGGGTAGAAGCAGAAGCAGAAGCAGAAGAGGAAGATGACGCAGAGGCAGACGAAGAAAGGGAAGGAGGAGAGGAGGAGGAGGAAGAAGAAGAAGGGACCATGGAAGTGGAAGTGTTGGTGTTGTGGTGGTGATGGCTACTGCTCATTGATCTGAACCTGGCGGGAGAATTGGGGCGAATAGGTGGAGGTGCTTGTGGCGGGCCGCCGCCGCCGCCATGCATGGTCTCTTTCTCTGTCTCTGTGTCTCTGTGTCTCTGTCTCTGTGTCTCTGTGTCTGTGTCTGTCTCCCTGTCTCTGTCTCTGTGTCTGTGTCTCCGATATGTATGTATATCGATCGATATCGATATTGAAATTCCAACGGCAAATACCTGCTCTCTGCCACTCTGCTGAACCTTTAAGTCTCTTCACACCAGCCAAGGACCCCCCCCCCCCCCCCACCAATGGGCTCTTTCTTCGGTCCATGTGGGTTTTGTTGGCCTAACTCTCCACCCTATTGAGAACATTAATCGGTCCAACATACAATTTAAGGTTATATTATACATATTTGATGGTATGGGACACCTCTGGTATCTTAAGTTCATCTCTTGCCCTCTGATGGGGATGCGGAACATAGAATTTAAGGTTATATATTTGATGGTATGGGACACCTCTGGTATCTTAAGTTCATCTCTTGCCCTCTAATGGGGATGCGGAACATAGAATTTAAGGTTATATATTTGATGGTATGGGACACCTCTGGTATCTTAAGTTCATCTCTTGCTCTCTGATGGGGTTGCGGAACATAGAATTTAAGGTTATATATTTGATGGTATGGGACACCTATGGTATCTTAAGTTCATCTCTTGCCCTTTGATGGGGGTGCGGAACATACAATTTAAGGTTATATATTTGATGGTATGGGACACCTATGGTATCTTAAGTTCATCTCTTGCCCTTTGATGGAGGTGCGGAACATACAATTTAAGGTTATATATTTGATGGTATGGGACACCTCTGGTATCTTAAGTTCATCTCTTGCCCTTTGATGGGGGTGCGGAACATACAATTTAAGGTTATATATTTGATGGTATGGGACACCTATGGTATCTTAAGTTCATCTCTTGCCCTTTGATGGGGGTGCGGAACATACAATTTAAGGTTATATATTTGATGGTATGGGACACCTATGGTATTTTAAGTTCATCTCTTGCCCTTTGATGGGGGTGCGGAACATACAATTTAAGGTTATATATTTGATGGTATGGGACACCTCTGGTATCTTAAGTTCATCTCTTGCCCTTTGATGGGGGTGCGGAACATACAATTTAAGGTTATATATTTGATGGTATGGGACACCTCTGGTATCTTAAGTTCATCTCTTGCCCTTTGATGGAGGTGCGGAACATACAATTTAAGGTTATATATTTGATGGTATGGGACACCTCTGGTATCTTAAGTTCATCTCTTGCCCTTTGATGGAGGTGCGGAACATACAATTTAAGGTTATATATTTGATGGTATGGGACACCTCTGGTATCTTAAGTTCATCTCTTGCCCTTTGATGGGGGTGCGGAACATACAATTGAAGGTTATATATTTGATGGTATGCGACACCTGTGGTATCTTAAGTTCATCTCTTGCCCTTTGATGGGGGGGTGCGTGGTCTTGTTAAACACCCTCCAACCATTATTTTCTTAATCAAAATATTCATTATTTCCTTACCTATAAAGAGTGAAGTAGTTTCTGTTACATTTCCTTGGCTATAAACCATCGAGTAGAGGCGAACATATAGGAAGTTTCTAATATATTTCCATATATATAGTAGATATTCAATCAAGTTAATGTAGGAGGCAAATGATTAGTTGACATGAGGAATATAATAAAATCAAGTGAACTTGACTACTGATTTAACTGATGAAATGGCATTCTATTAAGTACGGACGGCTTTCTCCTGCACATCTGACCTGCGTCGTTACGCAAAAAGACAGGTATTGGATGGATGGATGTGTGGAGTTAGAGCTGATCTTTAGTGAATCTGTTTTCTTTTGTGAGCGTGTGCGTGTGCGTGTGCGGAGAGGATTTATTAAGTAAATTATGTGAATCAATGCATAACTGATGAAGTGGTACTATATCTCACATGATTGAATTAGTGGCACGCTATGTCATATGATTGAATTAATTTTAACTTCTTCGTGTGGGTGAGTGTGTGTGCGTGCGGCTTTCCATTGATTTGATTGTTGTTCAGTATATTAACTCATCCTAGATTAGATTTGAAGTACTTACAGAAAAGTTTAAGGAGAGCCTACTTCTGTATGATGACACATGTGTGCGCGCTTATAATGATTATGGTATAATTAGAAGAATCAATGAAGATGTAATGAATTGGATTCTAATTAGAAGATTAGGAGCATAAAATTTTAGATTATGATGAATTAGCCCCTGCAATATTAGTGGAAGAAACGATAGAGATGTTAATGTCCATGGTATGCCTGCCAAGCGCGACCATTTCGAGAGAGAGAGAGAGAGAGAATGTTATGATTGGATTTAATCTGTCAAACCGAAACTAGCAGGCTCTCTGCAGCCAGGTATGACGGTTATGCGCTGATCTGTATGTTTGTATGGAGTCTTAGGCACATCTCATGTTGTTATATATCCATCCCGATTTAAATCATGTCGAAACTAAGTATCTCTTTAATTCTCCACTCTTGAGGCGTATCCGAAGATATTCATTCTTATGCTACAGATATGTGTGATATTCATTTAATGATCTAAAGATACCCAAGCTACATCATCATCAATATCGCCCTGCACCCCCTGATCCTTTCCCCGGAAGAAGAGGATTACAAATTATGGGAAAGACTAAAAGATTTGCATATACAAATCCTTTCCCGGAAGATATCATAGTTCAGCATATGCTACGTAGTGTCAATAATTCATCAACATTTCTGAAGGTTGGAGAAACCTGCATTATCACCTTCGATTCCACCTATTATGATGCGAGCATCATCGCATCATCCGCCACAACTGGGATGATACTGAAGAAGGACCTTCACCTCATGGCGGATTACCGTGAGGATCTTTCTTATACTCCATAAAACATGGCTTTTAAAAAAAAATCATGCAGTGATTCTTAAGAAAATTACCAAATATCGGTACCATAATTGAGTGGTGTCTCAATTACTCCGTGGGGCATGATCATGAATCGCCAATATGCAAGAAGAACAACTCCACCAATGAAAGAAATGTCAATGCTCTCTTCAAACTTTCATAGATAATCCATGCCTACCACCAAAGACAGTAACAAATTATGCATATATCCCAATCATGATGCAATCCCCAAAGTTTATGAAAAAGAAAAAAGGATCTCTCATTGAGTTGTGTGAATCATGAAAACACCCATTATCTTGGTGTCAAATAACAATGTGAAATAGCTTGCCAAATATGAGAAATGTAACCCAAAATCTAACAAGCAAATGTTAAACATTATATGAAAATAATGAGTGTTATCTTCTACTTGATTCGTACAAAAGAAGCAATTGGTTGTTGTTAGTCCACAATTATTATAAGTGACAATTACTCTCTTTTCGTCCATCCCTCTCTTACTTGATTGTTATAGGCTATCACGGATGAGGATTCTTAAACCTATACACATTTGTCGAGGATGACTCCTACACAAGTGGAAAGATAATATTTGGCTTGTTTGCAAACCAATGAATCAATCCTTGATGGCTCCTCCTATGGACAAAGCTTGTCGTGGAATGCAAATGAATGGGAGACAATATGAGGTTGAGCACGATATTTTCTTGTTACAAATCAACAATACAAAGTTCAAATGGAGTCATCTTGTGGTCAATGGTATTAGATGACATCATGGATTGAGGCAATAAACATTTATGACTGGGATAACTTCTTTCCAAGTATATTGCTGGATTCCAATGAAGTTGTTGGAAGTTGCCCCTGAATCAATCAAATTTATACTCCATATGACTATAGGGTCATGTACATGTATAATCTTTTTTGTTTTGCAAATAGGAACCTTCGTGATAATGTTAATAATAAGTGTTGCCCATCCACAAACTTCCTACTATAATTAGGCATTTTCAGTTCCCTATTGGCCCTTTGAACCATATCAACAACTACTTGTTTTCATCTTCCCCTCTATGGCAAAGTTTACAATACTAAAGCCAAAGATGTTTGGGCATCGACTTTACATCTTCATAATTTGTCAATGTCTAAAGCTTGGATGTTTCAACCTCGTTTAAATCACAACCATGAGCTAGCGAGGAATCCATTCACGTAAGATAATAGTTTTTTTACCATCCACAAGGAGGATATTTTTGACTTATGGGTCCAAATAAACACATCGTCTCGTATGTAACTCCTAATTCCTAATAAGAAGGGTTACTACTTCCCATCCTTGAGTATCACTATGGTTGCATCAATTGTCAAACATATAATAACTATTATGATATTCCAAATGCAAGCAGGAACATGAGATAGATGCTTAGTAGGCTTAAGGCCGATGTTGAACCATAATGTTTTAACAAGATTGACATGCCTCTCTGTCTAGATGTTAACTTCTAGACCAATGAGCAAGATCGCCCACCCTAAAGTATGAGATCATACTAAGTGTTGCATGTATATATGGGTTAACCCTAACATATCTTATCGAAACAACCACAAACAAAAATAAGACGTAAGAAGTACATAACGTAAAAGTATCTATTAGAGGGTTTCCATCCCGATCATACGGACAAGATAGAGAGGTCCCAAAGGAGAATGTTAGACGTGACCATTAGTTCTTTTGACTCGGTTGTTTCGGAATTTCCCCATGGCGTCATGTACAATGGAACCTAGGCCGTGTGTGAAGATTGCCTAGGTGATACATTATTTATTTTGTGTCCATCCGAGAGATGCATAAAATCTCTTTGTCCGGTCGGTATGAACATAGACAGCCTCAGATTTCTGACCATTTTTGCTTGGCGCCTTCGACATGTACACAGAACAGGTGAATAGGAGAGCGAAGAAGGTACATATAATCCTGCCGCCGTCGATTCCTTCAAGGTATGTTTTCTCTTTGCTTTGTGTCTCGGCAAATAATAATCTTCTCCTGTTTTTGTTCAATCTAAATTTACCTCTTTTATGCTTAGCAGCTTTGGTTTCATCTAATCACCAAAGCTCTCTAAATCTATACTCTATTATCATAATAATTCATTGTACTGATATTAATCATAGGAAAATCCATGCTGTTTTCTTTACAAATCCATCATACTGACTGATCTCAATCATAGAAAAAATGTAACATATAAAATGTCTAGAATTAAAACTTGTTTTTTTTCCGTTCTCTATGGTCGATAAGTGTACATCTTTCATATAATTATTTTTGAACATGAATCAGCAAATGATGGCCTTGCGCAACTATGATAGAAATGGAATCTGGAACTTTTTTTTTCCCTATATGATAGGAAATGTATATAAAAAACATGTGATTTTTGAGCATGAATTATCAAATATGATGGTCGATGTTGTTCTTTGTGAGAGGAAATGTATGTTTCCCACGCGAGTTTTTGAATATGACACATCAAAGACTGGAATTTGAATTTCTTCGTTTATATGTATGCGTTGGAAAATATACATCTTTCATGTGATTATTTTTGTGAGAAAAACTGTCAATAGCAGCAGCGAAAGAGTTAGAACAAAATAAACACAGCCAAGCTGTGAGAAGGCTGTTAGACAACAGTAAAAAAACTGGTTGCAAAGAGTAGAGACACAGCCAAAGAGTTGTGCTTGTTTCTAAGTAGCAGCAGAAAATAATCTCCTTACAAAAGAGGCTGGTATAAGCCGATTTATACGAAATAGGGAATGGTTGTTTGGTAGTTAAGAGACTCTTGTACTACCAAACAAGTACAATAAACTAGGAATAAAAAAAGGGAATATCTTGGAAAAAGTGGAAGAGACAAAAGGCATTTAAAGCATTGCAGATTCTAGAGAGAGAAGGCATTTAAAGAGTTGCAGATTCTAGAGAGAAAAGAATCTGGGAAGAGAGAGAATGTAGTACAGAGATAATAAAGATGGAAGAGAGTGCAGGTCTGGAGCTGCCACCCTCCAACACCTCCTCTCAGCTCTAGAACGGCGGTCCAACATTGAGTTGATCGAGGAGCTGATCAATGGCTTGCCTTGGAAGCGGCTTAGTAAATAAATCAGCCACATTTTCTTGAGGAGGGCAATATGCCAAGTTGATGACTTGTGATTTTACTAATTCATGAACAAAATGGTAGTGCACTTCGATGTGTTCTGTTCTACCATGAAATGCTGAGCTATGTGCCAAGGCATGGGCACTTTGGCCGTTGGGGAAAACTGCAATAGGAGAGTCTTGCAAAACACGAATGTGAGAAAACAATTGCATTAACCATAGCAACTCACAGCAAGTATCCAAGTAGGTGTGGTATTCAGCTTCCGTCGATGAAGTAGAAACTGAGTTTTGCTTCTTTGATTTCCAAGAAATCAAGCCTGAACCTAACATAAAACAATAGCCAGATGTGGACCTTCTAGAATCAATATCACCTGCCCAATCAACATCTGAGTAGCCAACAAGGTCAATGCCGCCTCTAAAAGACAAACCATAGTCGTGTGTGTTGGCCAAATACCGAAGAACTCGAATAGCTGCTTGCCAATGACTTTGTCTTGGAGCAGTTGAGAATTGGCTGAGAATACTCACGCTATAGGACAAATCAGGCTTGGTATAAGTTAAGTGAAGAAGGGACCCAATTAACCTTCTATATTTCGTGATATCCTCAAATATGGGAGAATTGTCTTCACGAGATAGCTTTGAGTTTGGATCCATTGGACAGGAGAGTGGCTTGCAATTTGACATGCTATAGGTCTCAAGGAGCTGCCTGAGATACCTATGTTGGCTGAGAAAGATACCACCATGTGATTGATAGACCTCCATACCTATGAAATAATGGAGAAGTTCTAGACCAGTCATTTCAAAGGTTCTTTTGAGGTCAGCGCGGACCTCCTCAATTTTAGATGCAAGGGACCTTGTAATTAGAAGGTCGTCAACATATAATATGATCAAGCAAAGCAAATAATCTTGGGAAAAAACATAGAGATTGTTGTTAGCATTACAGTTTTGAAACCCAAGAGAGAGAAAGAAGCTATCAATTTTGTCATGCCAAGCTTTGGGAGCTTGCTTTAAGCCATAAAAGGCTTTGTGTAACCTGTAGACCATGTTTTTCTGCTCTAAAATCTCGAAACCTGGAGGCTGTTCAACATAAACCTCCTCTTTCAAGTCACCGTTAAGGAATGCTGACTTGACATCCATTTGAAAAATGGGCCATTTGTTGTGAGCAGCAAGTGCAAGCGCACATTGGATAGAGGTGTACCTTGCTGTTGGAGCAAAAGTTTCCTCGTAATCCACTCCTTCGACTTGTGAGTAGCCTTTTGCCATTAAACGTGCCTTGTGCTTATCCAAAGTACCATCAACATGGTATTTGGTCTTGAAAATCCATTTCAGTCCAATGACTTGTCGATGTGGAGGCCGTGGGACCAGCTCCCATGTATGATTCCGCTCAATGGAATCAAGTTCAACTTCCATTGTTGCTTTCCATTTTGTAAAAACAAGGGCCTCTTTTGCTGTTGTGGGTTCTTTTGATTGCACAACAGTGCACAATAAGGCAAAGTTGCATGAGTGAAGAGGCCGTTGTGATTTACGTGTTCGAGAACCAGATGCATACTCATGAAGTTCAGCATCGGAGAGATGAGAATCACAAATGGTGGCTTGAAGCCACTTGGGAAGTGGTGGAAGCTGGTTTGTAGAGGGAGGGGAAACAAGTGGAGTTGAGGGAGAGGATTGAATTGTTGGCGAAGTTAGAGATTGAGTAGGAGGAGATGGGGGGCTTGAAGATGAGACATCTTCGTCTAAAATAGGAGATTCCGGAGGAGCTGGAATTTCAACCATGAACTCAGGTGAAATCCTAGAATCATCCAGCTGAGACTCCACAAAATGAACATCCCTAGAGATGATTAGGGACTTTGACTCTAAATCCCATAACCTGTACGCTTTAGATTGTGTGCTGTAACCAAGAAATTTGCATTTCTTGGTTTTGGACTCAAATTTCGTCCTTTTATGATCTGAAATGTGAACATAAGCATCACAACCAAAGACTTTAAAATGAGATACTGAGGGCTTTACACCCGTAAATGCTTCTGCAGGTGTCATTCCAGCAACTGCTTTTGTTGGGCAACAATTGATGATGTAAACTGTTGTGTTGACAGCTTCACCCCAAAACGAGAGAGGAAGATCAGATTGAGATAACATTGTACGAGCCATCTCTTGGACTGTCCGGTTCTTCCTTTCCACGACTCCATTTTGTTGAGGAGTATCAGGTGTAGAAAATTGGCGAGCAATGCCTCGTTGAGAGTAGAAATGGTGGAAAGCTTGGGAGATAAACTCTCCACCATTGTTCGATCTGATCTTTCGAACTTTCTTCGATGTCTCGTTCTCCACGAGAGCTACCCATTCTTGAAATTTTGTGAAGGCTTGCGATTTTTCTACAAGAAAATAAACCCAAACCTTGCGGGAGATATCATCAATGATGAGCATGAAGTAGCATGCACCACCAAGCGTAGTGGTTTTCATGGGACCGCAAAGATCCATGTGCACTAACTCCAAGATAAATGTTGCATGGGGAGTGGTTTCATGAGGGAAAGGCTCTCGATGTTGCTTGCCATGAAGACAAACAACACATGGGGTATTGGGAGTTTTGAAAATAGGAAGACCCTCAACTAGTTGGGAAGAGGAGAGCTTTTGAAGAAAATCATAGTTGAGATGACCAAACCTAGCATGCCACAACGTGGGATCTTCTTGTGCCACCAACGCATGAGAGCCTTGAAAAAGATGAAGAAGATGAGATTTGGACTTTTCCAAGGGGCTATGGGAACTTTTCAGGTGGTATAAACCCCCTTCTTGTGTGCCACTAGCTACAATTTGTAGGTTGTTGGTGTCAATTACTTCCAAAACTGAGCTATCAAAGTAGACTCCATAACCTTGCTTAGTGATTTGGTAGACTGAAAGTAGGTTGGCAGAGATGCGAGGCACATGTAGCACATCTTGAAGAATGACAGGTTCTTCATTTGAAGAATTGTTAAGAAACACATTACCCACACATGAAGCCTCAATGCTTGAGGCATCTCCTATGGAGATTTGGGAGGAGCTGGTTTCACATCATGCAAAATGGATTTGTCATAGGTCATGTGTGAAGTAGCACCACTATCTACTAACCACTCATCAATGGTTGAGGTAGTTGGTCCAACCAAATGTGAAGTATGTTCCTCAATGCCAAGGGAAACTGTTTCTTTGGCTGAGTGGGCTGAGTGGGCCGAGTTGGATTTCGGTGTAGGTTGATTTTCGGTAGAAGAAGAGTTCTTAGCATTGTCCCTTTTCTTTTTCCGACAATCCGGCTGAATGTGACCTTTGTAGCCACAATAATGACAAGTGACCTCCTTGTAAGCTGGGTTGTTTGGTGATCTTGGATTGGGTTTGTTGTAGGAGTTACCATTTTGCTTCCACTTGCCTTTACTTGTTGCATGTAGAAGCGTCTCATTGGAAGTTTGAGCACTTTTCTTCCTTGTTGCCCTATCTTGTAACATACCAAGAAATGTATTCATATCAGGTGTGTTGGGAAGAAGAGAAATTGTGTCACAAAATGCTGAGAATGACTTAGGCAACTTTATCATTAGACAATGCACAAACTCAACTTCAGTTGACTTGCTTCCCAAAGAAACTAGTTCCTTTTGGAGAGTAACAAATTGCGTTATTTGATCCATGATGTTGGGAGTGTCATGAATCTTGAGATTAGCTAGTTGGTTCTCAATAGCAATCATTTGAGCATGATTAGCTCGATGGTACCTCTTTTTGATGGATGTCCATAGTTCATTGGCTGTCTCTTCATCTGTATCTTGAAATTGACGAGCGATGCTCGGTTTAATATTAAACATGAGGAAAGCATGGGCACGAGAATCCTTATCTAGCCACGCTTCAATCTCAGCGTTAGATGAGCCAACAACTGATTTGGTTGAAGAGGATGAAGTTACTGGTGGTTTCTTGTCACTACCACTGACTACATTCCATAAACGATGGTATTGTAGCAAGGTCTTTATTTGTAGCTCCCAATCCAAGTAATTGTTCCCATCCAAGATGGACTCTTTGGGGAGTTGGGGAATGGTTGATGAAACAATCGTGGCATATGAGGCCATGGATATCCTCTTGAGCTACAACTGGACAATTTACAGCAGTTGTAAGTAGATGCTCAGGGTCTTTCTACTTCTCCCTAGATGCTAGGTGAGGCTCAGATGAGGGGAAAAGAAAAAAAAGAACCTCCTTTGTAGGTTGGGAGGGTGGCTGCTAAGAGAACCTCCTCTATAGGGTTGGGAGGGAGGGATAAAAGAAGAGAGGTATGTGTGCTCTTTGGTAAAAAAAAATTCAGGCTGAGGATATGGAGACCTCACTGCTCTGATACCATGTGAGAAAAACTGTTAATAGCAGCAGCGGAAGAGTTAGAACAAAATAGACACAGCCAAGTTGTGAGAAGGCTGTTAGACAGCAGTAAAAAAAATGGTTGCAAAGAGTAGAGACACAGCCAAAGAGTTGTGCTTGTTTCTAAGTAGCAGCAGAAAATAATCTCCTTACAAAAGAGGCTGGTATAAGCCTATTTATACAAAATTGGGAATGGTTGTTCGGTAGTTAATAGCAGCAGCGGAAGAGTTAGAACAAAATAGACACAGCCAAGTTGTGAGAAGGCTGTTAGACAGCAGTAAAAAAAATGGTTGCGAAGAGTAGAGACATAGCCAAAGAGTTGTGCTTGTTTCTAAGTAGCAGCAGAAAATAATCTCCTTACAAAAGAGGCTGGTATAAGCCTATTTATACAAAATTGGGAATGGTTGTTCGGTAGTTAATAGCAGCAGCGGAAGAGTTAGAACAAAATAGACACAGCCAAGTTGTGAGAAGGCTGTTAGACAGCAGTAAAAAAAATGGTTGCAAAGAGTAGAGACATAGCCAAAGAGTTGTGCTTGTTTCTAAGTAGCAGCAGAAAATAATCTCCTTACAAAAGAGGCTGGTATAAGCCTATTTATACAAAATTGGGAATGGTTGTTCGGTAGTTAAGAGACTCTTGTACTACCAAACAGGTACAATAAACTAGGAATAAAAAAAGGGAATATCCTGGAAAAAGTGGAAGAGACAAAAGGCATTTAAAGCATTGCAGATTCTAGAGAGAGAAGGCATTTAAAGAGTTGCAGATTCTAGAGAGAAAAGAATCTGGGAAGAGAGAGAATGTAGTACAGAGATAATAAAGATGGAAGAGAGTGCAGGTCTGGAGCTGCCACCCTCCAACAATTTTGAAGATGACACATCAAAAACTTATAACGTTGTGTTTCCCTATGTTAGGAATATACTCGTTTTATGTTATTATTCTGAACAGATCACATTGAATTGGAGCTATTTCTGGTCATTTTGTACGTTTTTTCATGTGAGTTGAAAATATTCGTTTCTCTTTGTTAAAAAATATACTTCTTTATATACTTATTTTGGTCATGAATAATCAAGTAATGCTGTGCAGACATGATAGAAACTCAATCGGCTTACCATTTTATATTGACCTTATTTTCAGAAAAACATGTTATGTATCAATGCTAAAAAGATGATTTCAATATATAGTAACATCAGAGACTCGAATTGAAACTAATCTGTTTCTTTATGTCAGGAAATCTACTTCTTTAATGTGGTTATTTTGAAAACGAGTTATCAAATAATGGTCTTGCTTGTCATTATATGACTGCCCCATGTTTCACAATACGTTATATTAGTTATTGGGTAAGTCAATATAAATATGTTTAGAAATATGCCCTCCAGGAAGACATATAACTGTGTATTTCTGTTTTGGGTTCGGATCTGGGGTTTTTGTCCCACTGATTACGTGAAGTGTCACGTATCAGTCTACGTGTTTACATGTTTGAGATGTATATATGTTTTAATATGTGTGCCTATTGTGAATTGGGCAAGCTGCCCATTATCTGTATCTAAGCCTCAAATTCTCCTGGAGGCAATCACTCAATGATTGCTACTTATTGTTAGAAATAAAGAGACCATTTACAATTTTTTTGAATGTTTCTAGTAGCTACTACATGAATAATCATGTTGTTATCCTTGTATACTCATTTTTTTGTGGGTTTTCACTTCATGCCTGTGTGTCCCACCTGTAATATGATGCACTTCTTAAAGAAAGTATGTGTGAATTAAAGAAAGAAATAAGGCTTGAGATAGAGCATTAAAGCATAGTCTGTACAGAAAATTGTGAACCGAGGTGCTTCATAATGTTGCCTTACAAGTTTGCAATGAAATTCTAGAAGCAGAGTGATCCTGGTGATTTCTTTTTAAACTTCAATTTTATGCTTTTCATTTATTTCCGTCAAATTAAATTTCAGCATTTCCCTATTTACTTTTGCAGAAGGTCCTCAGATAATTCATTAAGTGGTGTGCACATGCTTATTTCAATGTATTTGTAAATGTAAGAACAGCATTATTTGATTGTGTTGTACACGGAAAATTTCATATTGCCCTTGTTTAGTTAGCATCGGAACATGTCATGATTGTGCAAAAGTGGAGATGCTAATACCTAGTTCTGGATTTTGAATGGTAATATGTTGCATTAAATACATCTTGCTATAAGGATAGTAAATTATGTTAATACTGAAGGGTTTATTCTAGCAGATGGCTCCTAAGGTGGATAATGATAAGGGCTTAAAAGCAATGCGAGTAGTTTTAGGATCTGGACCATCAGATATGGATTTGATCCGCTGTCTTCACTTAGCCAGGAATGATATCTCACGTGCCATAAACATCTTGTTTGACACGCCTGGTTTTAATACCGTGGAAAGTACCAAGAAGCATAGGGAGGTAATTAGTGCTGTTTCTGAACATAATACACACTCCCAGTTTACACAGTTAGATATGCAGAGTTTGAACCAGACTGAAGGAACAAACTCTGATGGTGCTGAGCATATTATATCAGTGGGTGAGACATGTGCTGTAAGTGATTTTAGTAAACGTGGAGATTTGATACCTTGCTCTAGCTCCAATGGAGATACTTCTGCAGCACTTTTATCAGAATGGAAAGGCTCAAATTCGGATGTGAATGCGGCAGATAATGCTTACTCAAACAATTTTGAATCGTTGAGTAAACATCGTAACTTGGAAATAGATGATTGGTTGTATCTTGGTGAGACAGACGTTGTAGGTTTTTCAACATGCAAAGGTCTTTCAGTGAAGAGAGGTGAAACAGTCCTTTTTACATTTCCAAAGATTGTGAACCACAATCCGAAGTCTGTTGCTCGAGGACGTGGAAGGTCTTTGGTTTCAAATTTGGAGATAGTGAGGTTTTCATCCACAAATTTAATAGAGGTGCAAAAGCTTCATCACTGTTCCACACTTTATGTTACTCGTGATTGTTGGCAGATTAATGGAATATGCATTTATCTCTTTGGCAGATTGGTCGTCTTCCATCTGACTGGGCAAAGTGTTTGGTACCCTTGGTATCACAAAATAAAGTTAAGGTGGAAGGCTCATGTAGAGATGCACCAGAGGTTCTTTCTCTTGTTGACAACGTAACCCTCAATATCAAGTAAGTCATGGATTGGCTGACAAGTTTCATGTGCTTTCAACTTATAGAATTGTCTCACTTTTCTTTGTAGGATTTATGCTCATCCAATTCTGTTTAAGAAGCAACAAGGACACCCGACTTCACTAATTCATTCATCCAGTGAAGGAACTTTTCACCCGCTTCCAACTTTATTTAGCTTGCTTGGCATGAAACCTTCCAAGAAGGTCAGTACAACTTAATAGGAAAAATTCTAACTTGGTAGCATAGATTTATTGTTTAAGAGCAGAAAGGCTGTATATGTAGGCAGAATTTTTGTGTTTCTAAAAAGCTTTCACTCTCTTTGTTTGGTTCTTGTGTTAGGCAGACTTTACCCCAGAGGATTTATATACAAGAAAACGATCTCTTGAGTCGGAGGTGAGTCTACATCTCTGCACTTGTGAAAACTGTGTTATGATGTAATTTCTAGGCCCTAGTAAAGGAGCTGAGAATGGAAACCTTTGAAGTTAACTTTTTACCTCCTGAAGAACTTGAAAAAGGTAAATTGTGATGGAAACATATAGTGTTTTAGATTCTCCAAAATTGGATTATAGGACGTTACATTGAAGTTTAAGTTATGGATCTTGACTTGTGTGATGTGTCCTATGAATAAACAACCAATGTGAGGCTTATGGATGGTTTCAGACGTTTGTACTATTTCAAAATATGGTATTTGGGTATCTTTTTGATAGTCTATGCAATGTCACACACACTTGCTTGCAGGGATCTATTTCTTTGCTTGCTACAGAAAAGCGATTGAAGTTAGTATCCAATGTGGCCCAACAAACTGAAGAACAAACTGAAGAGGTTTTAAGTGATCGTGATGTTGATCAGCTAGTTGGAACAACTGATGCATGTCAATTGCCGGTGAGTAATGGAGCTCACTTAGAATTCTCAAAGTTATTATTGTTCTGAACTGTTTGTTAAGGATACTAGTAAGTGATATATTAGATTTTCTGTCTTTCGGTCTTATAGGCGATTTTGGCTTCTTAAAAGATGTCAATATGTATTTGTTTTCTCCATTTTGCTTGTTTTCCCAAATAAGTACAAACCTGCGTTTCTTATTTCTTTCCTATTCAATAGGCTTCCAAAGAGTGTACTTTCCACAAGCCTCCACTGACGCTTTGTGGACAAATTCTCAGTGTTCTTGTTTCTTTGAAATTTGATGTGGTACTGATACCATCACTTCTTTTAAGGATGTGGAAGATATTTGTCTGTGGTATTTGATCCTCGTATCCCATAATCTCACTAGACTGTGATACATTGTCATTATGCACAGCGCTATGCATAAGAGAGTATGTTTCTAATCAGTGAGAACAAAAGTTATTTCCTTACTAAAGAGATACAATGGCTGGTTAAGTTAGATGGAAATGTAGAAAGTTTCAAGGTGAAGAGTTCTAGCTTTGTCAAATACCAGATTCATAAGTATCACCTTGCTGCTTCCTTTTAAGATTAAGATGTTTTTATCCGAAAGAGGTAGAAAATGAAATTAGAGTAGCTATCAACTTCAACCCCTTGATACCTCAAGTTGCTGCTAACTTCATTCTCCTATCTAATCTAAAGCTTAGGCTGACACATGAAGCTTCAATTATTGATGATAATAGGTACACCTCTCTGGTGTGCAAGGCAGAATCCAACCATTATAACTGGCTTCTTCTCATAGAGGCACCCTTACAATTTTGAAGACCATGAAACATTGGTGCACCTTCAAGAGGCTGTTGAGTTGAGAATTTCTAGCGTTAAATATGTTATTAAGGTTGGTGTGTAAGTCAAAATCCAACCAATATACCTGGCTTCTTCTCATAAGAGCAACATTACAAGTCTGAAGACTATGGAACATTGGTGGTTCCTCTAGAGGCTGGGTCATTGAGAATGTTTAGTGATAGATGTGTTATTAATAGCTGCTTTTTGGATTGTATTCCGATGCCATTGCTTAATATGAAACACATCTTTTTCAGACTGATGCATTTGCAGCAAACATGTAGTGTGAACTGAACAACATTGGTTGTATTTGTGGTATATGATCATTCATTTATGAAGATATGCTGATTTGGACTATTTATAGGCTAGAGGTTTAACATAGGTAATTAAAGAGAGAATAAATATGCCTATTTGGCAAAAGTGTTTTCAGGATTTAATTCCCAATGTTTTAAGAGGCATAATTCCACCGTTACTATAGAAATTCTGTTAATCCAGATTGATGGTGTTAAGTGGTACATAGAGGTATATGTTATGTGCTTTGTCTCAGTTGAGTGCCCATATTATTGTTTCAAGCAGTTCTTGATGCATCATCATGGGTGATCATTTGAGATACGGGTTGCTGTTGAGTGCATCTTTATCAAACGCCTTGAATGATTCACACTGAAACATTAATGAAATACAATGATATTGCTTATTACTTAGGGGAATACAGAGAGTATGCTGGATCTTGCATGATTGCATGCTACAAAGTCAATGACTTGATAGTGATGAATTAATAGTAGAACACATTTTCTCTAAAGTATGAGTGCCCTTATCTACACATGCTAGGAAATGGATCCTCCAAGCACACTTGAATGCAGCTTGCGGCCCTATCAAAAACAGGCACTGCATTGGATGCACAGTTTGGAATTTGGTGTTGTAGCAGAAGCAGCATCAAGAACTCTTCATCCCTGCTGGTGTGCATATAATCTTCCTGACAGGTAGTCACTCTTTCTTGAGAATAAACTATGGTACTTGTATCAGCTAAAATATGTGGCACTTTTGGCTACTAGAATCTGGAAAATTTAGCGTGATTTATTTATCACAGGAGAGTTGATGTAGTGTATGTGAATGCATTCTCTGGTGATGCAACCATTGAGTTTCCAAGTGCCTTGGAAATGGCTCGAGGAGGGGTAAGTTATATCTTTAATGAGCTCATACATTTTTGACACCGAAAAAACTTTATCAATCGGCATATGTCTTTGTAGATTTTGGCTGATGCAATGGGTCTTGGGAAAACTGTGATGACAATATCCCTTTTGTTGAGTAATCCTGGCAAAGGGGGTTCATGTGTAGCAATCAATACAAGAGATGCAATTGAGGAGGCAAGAGGGAAGCGTCTATCTGAAGTAAAACAGGCAGACTCCTTTTTTGTAGGTGCACAAAGCAAGCTGAATTTCACAAAAAGGAATGTACGGAAGGTTCGGAAAGGGGGTGGTACTTTAATTGTGTGCCCAATGACATTGTTGGGACAGTGGAAGGTATGAGTACACACGAGTCTTCTTGCTTATACAGGTGCTCTTTAATCTCATTTTATAAATACTTTGCGCTTTATTTTTCAACATAGAATGAGATAGAGACGCATGTGAAACCGGGGGCTCTCACTGTTTATACACATTATGGACCCAGCCGTACTAAAAACAGTAGGATTTTGATTGATCATGATGTAGTGTTGACGACATATGGGGTTTTGGGTTCAGAGTTTCAAGGCATTGAGGTGCAGCTTCTATTCTTTCCATGGTTTATTGTTACACACATAATTGTTAGGAAGAATATGATCAATTTTTGTTACTTTTGAGTTAATTGAATTTTTATTATTGTTTGAATTGGTTGGCCAGGGAGATGGTCCTCTCCACTCAGTCCATTGGTACAGAGTGGTCCTTGATGAAGGGCACATAATCAAAGCAAGTAAAGGACAGTCTGCTCAAGCAGCTTTTAATCTCACTGCAGACCATCGATGGTGCTTGACAGGCACACCTATACAGGTCCAATTTCTATGTCATTAAGTCTTGAGAACTCAACTTGTTCATATCTTCTATGATGTGTATTTTGACCATTATTCTACTATAATTATTTGGCAGAACAAACTCGAGGATATATTTAGTCTGCTTCACTTCCTTCGTGTTGAACCTTGGAGCAATTGGGGATGGTGAGGTCCAGGGAATGCATGCCACTTTAGAACTTGCTTGAAGTTTTGAAACAATCTAGAACTTCATGGCTAACTGTTAAAATAGGATATTTTGGGGGACAGGTGGAATAAATTGGTCCAGAAACCATTTGAAGATGGGGATGGGCGTGGGCTGAATCTTTTGCAAGCCATCTTGCAACCTCTGATGCTACGTAGAAATAAAGATAGCACTGATAGAGAAGGAAGGTAGTAGGAATCTGTTGTCATAAGCTATTAGATGTTGTGTCTGGTATGATGCTTAAAATGTTGTGATGGTTATTTCAATTTCAAGGCATATCCTTGAGCTGCCACCAAGTGAGGCAACTGTTGTTGAATGTGAGCTTACAGAGGCTGAACGTGATTTTTATGATGCATTATATAAGAAGTCTAAGGTATATATTTATTATTACCACATGATAAATGGTTTATGATTGAAATACATAGTCATTATATATAATAACAAAGTCAAAATCATGGCATGCAGGTGAAGTTTGATAACTTTGTAGAGCAAGGAAAAGTTCTGCATAATTATGCATCGATTCTGGAGTTATTGTTGAGGTTACGGCAGTGTTGTGATCATCCATTTCTTGTTCTTAGGTAGATCATTTATTTTCATTATCTCAACACACATTCCTACATTCTAAAATCAGCTCAGAGAGTGCATTATATGCAACTAACATTTCTTGTTCAAACCAGTCGTGGCGACACTGCAGAGTATGCTGATTTAGAGAAATTGGCAAGACGGTTGATCAGCGGACGAAAAGTCGGAGAAATTTCGAAAGCACCAACGAAAGCCTATATTCAAGAAGTAGTAGGGGAGCTTCAGAAGAATGAGAAGACAGAATGCCCAATTTGCCTTGAAGCAGTTGAAGACGCAGTTCTTACACCATGTGCACACTGCTTGTGCCGTGAATGTTTACTTGCAAGCTGGAGTGGTAGCTCATCTGGAGCCTGCCCAATTTGCAGGTGTGTAGAGAGAAAAATGTATATTTCTATTATCTTCTAGACGTAAATCTGCTCATAGTTGAACATACACTATTATCTTTAACAATCTGTGCTTGGAATAAATGAGTCCTCAGTTTGATCTCAGTTTAACATTCTGTCAAAGTTTCCACTATCTTTTCTTCCTTTGAAAGATCTAGAGTAAGTTCAGTCGCGAGTCTTCCATGTATATTTTATATGGCCAGGCAAGTCATGAGCAAGCAAGATGTCATCACTGCACCAACTGAAAGCAGATTTCAGATTGACGTGGAGAAGAACTGGACAGAGTCTTCAAAGACATCAGCACTTATGAAGGAATTGGAAGCACTACAATTAACGAAGGACAAAAGTGTGGTATTCAGTCAGTGGACTGCATTTTTGGATCTCTTGGAAATACCTTTGAAAAGGTACACAACATTACTTTTCTCCAGAATCTGCATAATCAATAAACAGTTACGCATTATGATTTACAAGTCTGTGTCAAAGAAATGTAAGACAAGGAGGTTTTTATGACGCTTCTTTTGAAACTTCAAATGATGTTCTGCAGTGAAAGATGTATTCCATGCAATGAAAAATTGAATAGAATAATGAAGCTAAAGCGCTGCAAACATGGATTATGACAAGAATATATAGTGCTTCTAATAGCAAATGTCACTAATGAATTATAAGTACATGTAGTTTCGTAAACATCAGGTTTGTATCTCTCTGCATGATTTTCTCTCTTTCATATCTCTACATGTAAGACAACATGAATACTCTGAACTCTGATAAAACTGTCCACCTCCAGAAGAGATATCCTCATGTGCCTGAAGTCCAGGAGAATCTTCTCCTCCATGATCCAATCTCTCTTACAGGCCATAGAGACGAGCTTTGTATGTCTTTAACAGCAAACCAGATGCTTCTCTGTTCAAGGAGACAGCAATTCTCTTCCAGTTTTTTGATCTGATGTTTGTTTGGATGTTTGTAGGAATAATATTACATTTGTTCGTTTGGATGGCACACTATCCCAACAACAGCGTGAGATTGTAATTAGAGATTTTAAATCGGATCCTAGCATAAGGGTATGACCTTCATTTTAGTTTGTGTGATTATTCTTATTTGATGTTTGTTTTTCTAAAGATCTAAAATGTAGACCTATGAGTGAGTGGAAGATTAATGTTCTCAATATCATCTGTTTCCATCACATAGGTTATGCTCTTGTCACTGAAGGCAGGAGGTGTGGGCATAAACTTGACAGCTGCTTCAAATGCATTTGTTATGGTACTCGTCTGAGCTGACTATACTTGGATGAAGAAAAAATTACTCTTGAATGTTTATATTCCGTAGTTTTTCCAGAAATTCTGAGGGTTTTGAGACCTTTGATATACTTTTCAGGACCCATGGTGGAATCCAGCTGTTGAGGAACAGGCAATCATGCGTATTCATCGAATTGGCCAAATGAAAAAGGTTCAGATCAAACGTTTTATAATCAAGGTACATCTAAGGTCCAACAAAAAGATAATGAATGATTCATGGCATGAATGCCCCAGGTCAACTCTGCTAGTTTGTACAAAACATCTAGCTATTTTTTAAAATTAACGCCGTTTTGGATCTTATAGTGTCTGGTAAAGCATGGAATACAATTAAATTGTATATAAATAGTGAACTATCTGTCTCATCCAACTATGTTGTCATCAAAGTACACCGGTATATTGGGTTCATGGTTTTAGGTAACGTAGGATATGGTCAAAATAAGACATATCTGGGGGAGCTAAAATGAGAGTGGATCAATTCAGAGAGAAAAAGATCATATCATGATCGATCATGTCACAATTGTGTGTCTATATATATGCTCTTGTTTAACTGAAATTTCATTGTCCTAAGCAGGGAACTGTAGAACAGAGAATGCAGCAAGTTCAGGCTCGGAAGCAACGTATGATTGCTGGAGCACTCACTGATCAAGAGGTCCGGTCAGCAAGGATAGAGGAGCTGAAGATGTTGTTTAGATAACATTAATTTAACAGCACATCGAATATGAAATTTGTATCACATATTGTGTAGAGTTATTTGGTATAAATGCACGTGGAAGAAATGTATGTATCATGGATGAACTCTGGCTCAGGGATTACATATCATTTCTATTGAGATATTTGCTCGGAAGGAGTATGTATAATGGGCTGAATTTCCCTCCAATTTACAGATAGGTGTTCTGCACCGTGTCTGTTGGGAAATATGTTATAAAAGAGAAAGAGACACAAGGAAGACAAGAGAGAGGCATTTGCCAAAGGCATGTTGTGATAGAGCATGAACCTTTGTAATATGATGCCTCAGAAATATGTCAAAGCATAGTATGCATAAGCTTTGGGGACATCAAACCTTTGTTAAGAGCACAGCCCAAGGTTTACCTATTGTAACCTTGATTGTAATGAACACGTGTGACTTAAATTGTGTGCATATGAGAGTGTATAAATTGTGGGGCTGGTTGCATAGTTTATTCTTATATTGAAAAAGCATATCACCCAATAGTTTTCTTTTTCTATTTCGTTAAATCATCTAATCATAATGTATGAGCTTCTTTCTCTTCTGTGGATTTGGATCATGAAGAGAGAGATCTCACATTCTTTTTCATTTATTTAATTAATCTATGAGAAAGCTTGTGTGTGTAATCTCATAGATTTATTAACTAGATCTGTCTCATGATCAAACTATAACGTTAGTCAACATTAACTTCATAAGTTTAGGTCGGTGAATCCATTGGCATCCTTTTTGATGGAATTGTCAAAAGCTTGGTTTGCTCCCGTGGTGGAAACATAACACTGCTTGAGTTTGAAGATACATTTGGTCAACTTGATAAATGAAGACTGTCTGCGCCTCTTGGGTTTATGACAGAGTTTTAGATAGTATTTTCTTTAGCTAGTGTATCCTCTACCACCATCCAAGTGGCAATAGAGAATTTGGCTTTCAAAAGCTGAGTTCCCATTCCTTGTATGGAGAATGAAGCCTCGATTAAATGACTAGACTTCATCTCTCATGATGGTGGAGGAGAAGGGTTTTTTGGCTTGGCTCAAGTGATCCAGCCAGCTTAGAATGATACATTCAAGTAAAAAATCGAAACATATTCTTGATCTCAGAGAATTGTTTTTGTGGCTTTAATTGTAATCATAAATATATTTTGAGCATAGTATATTGGAATCTGGCCAGTCAAGTATGCTACAGTATGATAACGAATTCTGCTTTATATCATCATGTTCTGTTTTTTGCTTTGTGTGTTCCCATCTAATTCTAATTAATTTCTTCTACATATAATTATAGTCATGGATGTGGTGCCCCACCTAAAGATGGAGGGGTGCTATCCACAATTTGGATCGAGCTTAATCATGTCTTGACCTCTCAACGGGTGGATGGTATTCCATATGTTCTCACGGTTTAACGGTGATCAGGTATTCCAGCCCTCACGATCATTCATGTATTAATGACAGAACTTTCTCATATACTGGACGGAGACATCGAGCGGGAAGGGATTTGTATATGTAACTCTTGCATAATTTCCCATTTTATGTTCTAATGGCGAGGATCTAGGGTACACCTTTAGATCTGTAAAAACAAGAATGATGAACTTCAGACGATCGGTAGTATAAAATGAGTGACGTATAATTAGAATGAATATCATCAGAGATATATGCTCATAGCGCACAATATAAACAATTTAGGGCAATATAAACAATTTAGGGATTGAAACGGGGGATGGCCTGAAATCATGCAAGCTCATAGTTACTAATCAAACCAAACCAAACGCAACGAATTGAGGTGAATGAATAAATGGAAAAGATAGGGAGAGAGAAACAGGACAGAAGAAACAAGGAAAGATATTGATGAAGGGAAAAACGATGGAGGAAACATGATGCGAATGGTGAGGAAAAATAATTAGAGAGAGAGAGAGAGAGAGAAAGAGAGAGAGAGAGAGAGAGAGCCTTGACTTCTACATTCCTCAGTGGCATTTAGTAAATTAAAATAAGAGATGTGTATGTAGTGAGTAATAGAGAGGTGAGACAACTGATTTTCGAACCCAAGACGCAGTGATTGTAATGTAACAACTTACAGTAGCATAATGGAAAAGGAGAGCCTTGACTTCTAATTTCTCCATTTATTTTTTAAACTCATCACTTTTTCTTAAAAAGTATTTTGACGTGGTTCCACATTCGTCGGTTCCTTATTGTTCTTAAAATCCAAGACTTATTGATATTGTCCCACACAATCGAAGGTTCTTGTGGCAGTAGTTAACAAGCACACGAAGAAGATAAACGTACACACACTGTACACACACACACACACACACACACACACACACACTATAGAAAAGGGGCACTCTACAAATAAGAGAGAAGGGTATTTTGCATTAAAGAGGAACTATTACATGGGGGGCATCCCCCTAATTTCCAGAAACTCGCCTCCCCGTCTTTGTTCACACAACATACTTAAGTACCCGTGGACTCAACTACTTTGACCATTAATTTCTCTAGCTACTTGACACCACTAATTTCTCTAACTACTCCCAACCAATCTTCCCCTAATTTCTCTAATTCTAACTACTCCATAACATAACATAACACACACACACACACACACACAAATTCGATAATATGACTTTCATCATATTATCCTTTCCCATGGAACTCTTCGCGGCAGTGAGTATATATATTTGATATATTGCTCTTTTGCCATCCACATTGTTCCATTAACTATATTAATATGTCAAATTAAACTGATATCAATAATAATACATATTTGGAATTTTAAAGTTCCTTTTAAAGTTTTTAAGACTTTAAATATATATTCTTATACTTTCTTGTTTATACGTAGCAATGGGCGCAGTTCGGTTTCAAGGCAAAGAAACCGAACCGAACCTAACCAATTATTTAAAACAAAAACCAAACCAAACCGTTTATGAACTCTCGGTATTTAAACCAAACCATTTAAAACCAAACCGTTTATAGGGAAAAGTTGAAAGCACTTAAATCAAACTAATTAAACATCTAAATAAACAAACATACATTAAATTAAATAAATATTTAACTTAAATTTATTAAATCAATAAAAGAAACTTCAATTGAACCATTAAATTAAATAAACATTTAAGTTAAATTAATTAAATCAATAAACTATTAAGCTAAAAAAAAAGTTAACCAAAAACCTATAAACCTTTAAACCAAACATATAAACCTATAAACCCTAGTTTTAGAACCGAACCGAACTGAAACAAAACTGTTTATCGAAAATCCAAACCAAACCATTAAATTGTTTTGGAACCAATAAACAGTCTAACGGTTCGGTTTGGTTTGAGACGAAACCGTGCCCATTGCTATTTATACATAAACTTATGTTAATGATAGTGAGGAAAGTGAATCAATGTAAGTTGCAAAACCACAAAATAATAAAAAGAATATGTACAAAGTGTTTCTTTCACAGATACCCCATTAATTCGTAGAATCACTGAATATACCAAATGTAATTATTGTGAATGGGAATGTCCCTAAGTTGCA
Organism: Azolla caroliniana; assembly: GCF_043228905.1. Classification (NCBI taxonomy): domain Eukaryota; kingdom Viridiplantae; phylum Streptophyta; class Polypodiopsida; order Salviniales; family Salviniaceae; genus Azolla; species Azolla caroliniana. The sequence goes on along the minus strand of NW_028230436.1, from coordinate 2,512,683 downwards.
GACAATTGAATGTAACACATTTCTTTCTTGAAACAAGCAAACTTTTACTGTTATCCTTGAGCTAAGGACCTTCTGATTGAAGAAGGCCTATTATTGCTAGTAAACTAGTTCGTCAGCTTTTGTAAAATACCAATCTATAATAATATAAAGGGGCATTTGCATGATATAAAAATTTCCTGTGATCTAATTATTTTAATATGGAAAACATAAGAGTCAAGACCAAATGGATTTATTGTCAACCTCATGAAAGGATGGATGGGAATGTTTCAGAGAATAAGATGAATTTGTGGATGATGGAAAAAGTCAAAACTGGGGGGGGGGGGGTTTAAAAAGCTGAAGAAAGAAACATTGCATTATACAGGTCCTATGGCGAAATAAAGTTGGTGATGGAAAAAGCACGGACAGTTAACTAATTAGACAGCGAGAGAAATGGTAAGTAGAAGAAATTAGGAGAACATAAGGTTATTTTGAGTCTACTGATCAAATAATATTGTAATGGCAAATGGCAACCACTCCATATAACTAGCTAAACCATGGTTAAACCCTAAAATTAACAGCACGCACCTATATTAAGCCAATATAATATGCATTGCGGTCATTAAAAAGAAGAAGACAAAAATCAATCAATCAATCAATCAATTAAGTCCAAATGACATGAATATGTCTGTCAATTAAAGAAGGCGGAAGGCAAAGTTTGAATTAATATGGTGGTTCTGCCTGAAGAAACCGCAAAGTAAATATATGAGAGTCATCCATCCTGTCCCGGCGAAAGTCTGTTGACAATATATGAAACAGGATCCACAGCGAACCTCAGATTCTCCGGGCTGAGATCCAATCCATTTATATTTATGTCCTGCCTTCTTATCAGTTCCCCGCCTTTCATGATCTGAAACCGGAGTTTGTCTATTTCCTGTGTCCTTTTGGAACTCTCGCAAGGGATGGTGATCAGACGCTGTTTATGTGGCTCCACGGTCGCTACTTCCTGAGCAACAGAACGTATGATAGGAGTGACTGTAACATCTGCGTCAGAATGATTTATAATTGCTGCAGTAGTGCTTCTTGTTCTTGTTGTCGTCGATAATAAGCCGCCCATGATGATGATGACGATGACGATGATCAGTTATGATGAATGTTGGCTATAGAATCTCTGTAATCACCATAACAACAACGTATCTCCAAAGGATCAGCATAAACCCTATGGATTAATGAAATTTGAGTCTTATAACTTGAATGAACTAGAACATCATCCAGATAATATGCATGACAAAACCAATAACATTGAACGAATTACAAAAAATTAAACCAGGGGCTCATTGAATACACCAGACCAATATGACGCAGGAACCAGGCACCAAACAATTGGATTTGGATGAAGTGAGATTCAGATGATGAAGAAGAAGAAGAAGAAGAGGAAGAGGTTTTTATAGAGATGCCTTGTATCTATTCTAATGCACAATAAATGATACTAGTAATGAAGTTGAAATGCAATGCTAATTATGTCAATGATTGGATTGAATAACACATCCAACTAGTCCTTGGACTTCATACTTTTCATTTGTTAACTTATTATAATATGACTTGAAATAAATTGTATAGGGGTTCTATCCATTTATTTACGCTGCTTGAATTTCTTGGCTCTTGACTTGGCCTAATTTGCTTTTTGCACCCCCCTTGACTTATATGTTTTACAGGATTATATTTGTAAATGCTATTGTCATTACTATCAAATGTTATGGAATGCTTAATCTTGACCTCTCGACTTCGTCTTGTGACGAACTCTTCTAATTTCCCGCGTCTCCTCCAAGTTCCCAAGTCAATGGAAGAAAGCAAAGAAAGAGCAAGCATAATTATATATGTCAAGTTGACTCTATACAAATGATCATTTGTTAATTGTCATTTAGTCCGTTGGACCCTATCCTATCTGCGCATATATCATTGATTTCTGAGCACGTTATAATGTCAAGTGCATGTTTCCAGGTGTGCACATCGGACTGACTTTTTATTATTGACAATGACCACTATTTCTAATCCCTACTATGTCAACTATTCCTTCCTTAGTCTTCTGGCTTCACTTGTTTGGAACGTGTTGCTTATAATGTCACAAGTCTGCAATATTTGATCGTGACAATTTTTGCATTAAAGAAACATCCAAACCGTGTGATTGAACAAAGTCAACGTCTTGTGAAACATAAAGTTATTTGTTTTTTCGATCTCAATTGTATTCATAGCACATATGAATTTCTTTTGTAAGTCATGTACATACTAGAAATCCTTCGACTAAAATCTGAATAACATCATTTGGCAAGTATAAATAATTTCCTATCTCCACTATTCTTGGCAAAGTGGCACTAGTTATTAAGCAAGAATGATTATATTTACTTGTTCTGTCGAACAAATCATTATTTCTAGACATTATACGATTTGACCAATTACCACCAAAATCAGTAAAATCTAAACATTATTCTGGAAATCAAGAAATGTTTTTGCAAACAATACATTTCCTCATTTGTGGCGCAACCTTGACTTCTACTATCCTCACTACTATCTATGCAATGATTTTTCTGCAGGAGAATTTGCTAATCTTAAGACCTAATTTGTCTATCGCAACAATTGTTTTATGCCCATATTTAACGCAAAAGAAAGACAAGTGATTAGATGCCGTGGTTGGCATTGAATAAAAAGACTTAGTTGATTCCAATGCCCAATTTTAGTTGATCGTCATCTTTGTCCATCATAGTTGAATTGGGCATTATTCCATTGTGCTTGTGATTCTGATCATTATCCTCTTAGGTGTACCACTATATTTCCATCTACCTCCTCTAATTTGGTCCAATTTCTCAGCCAATTTCATCGGCACACTTGCGCTGCAAATTTAATTGTACCCTATCGATGCAACAGCGTGAAAAAAAAACACTGTTGCTAAGGAGAGTGGGTCTAGTAGAAAAAATAAAAATATAAACGAGTTGATTGATTCTAAGTAGCGGAAACCATTGCTAGTAATCATCGACTGAATCCGTGGTAATAGTTTATGCAGAAGAAGAAGAAGAAGAAGAAGAAGAAGAAGAAGAAGAAGCGTGTATTATTACTAAATAAGGAAGAAAGGGCACCTAAATTTGGGCCTGGTACTGAGATAAGGTTTAGTATGGGAAATTTATACTTTCTGGCAGATAAAGGATGAAGAAGAAAGAAGAAACATGAATGACAACAGAGTATTCGGAACAGGAGTACAGATGGCATTTTGCAGAACTAAACTCATATAATATGTATATGGACAATTGGTTAATATTCCTTCAGCATTAAATAGTTCATATATATATATATATATATATAGTTATACGACATTCATACCTATATATATATATATATATATGTTAGCAATGTACATACTCCTCATATTCTTCCATGCCATTCATGTGAATCGCTTTTACTATTTATTATTAGTGCAATAATCTCATGTAACTACTTTTTTACAATCAGCTTTATTGATAAGAGCCACCCAATCAATCCTAACCTTTTTTTTTAGAGTATTGCAATAAATTTACTTTATAATCAAGGAAATAATAAATAAAAAACACTTATATATATATATATATATATATATCTATTGATGATACATTTATTACGCAACTAATCATGCTTTTCAAAACTTTGAGTCTTAGGGGAACCTGTGGGGAATTGAACCCCCACAAGCATAATCATTTAGCTTTCACCATGAGACCCCCCCCCTTCCCAGCCACCCAATGTTAGTATTATATTGCATTCAAAATAATTAAATTATACAAAATGAAAGTATGCATAATAAAACATACCACCGTATGACCTCAAAGTATGGAATCATATTGTTTGAAAATAATTTCTATGGTATTGTACCTGTCATATGAGGTAAATTATGGTTAGTTTATAACAAAAATGCAATTTCATAAATAGCTTATACAATTAATTACCCCACGTGCATATGGAAGCATATATATAGATATCATATTATAGCCTACTACGCTAGTTGCACCTACTTTACTCTAAAAATGCACTAATATCGTGGTTGAGTGTCAATATCAAAGGTTTTGTAATCCTGGATTTCAACCAATCCCCTACACGATGATGCAAAAGTAAGCACGGAGCACTTAATGAAAACATAGATAGTTACACACATTCTTAATGTAAATGAATGTGAATAATATGAAAAGGCTTAAGATGTTGTAGTTGTGTATACATACCATTATAATGTCGTCAAATGATCCAATGCTAAGCTTGAATTTTGGGTGGTTGAGTTATATTTTGTTCAGGGTCCAAGCTTTGCTTGGTCAATAGAATGTCTATTTATCCACTCGCAAAGTAGGGGTTCTGTTTTCTCAAGCATCAAACTCAACCTCACGCTCACGAATGACTTGAACGAGGGAGACTTGCATATAGAGTGAGGCATATAGTCTAGTGGGAGAGAGACCCAAAAGGGCCTTATAAGAAACTTATTATAGAGTCCACATAATTATAATAAAAGGGAGTGTAACAGTCTTCACTCACAAAGCCATAGTAAATAAAATTACTACACATATACATAAATGTAAATTAGAACGGTGTTTACTTCACTCACAAACCATAAATATAATTAAAAGGGGGTGTTAAGACGATTGCCTCCAACAAAGGCCATAAATAAAAAAGTACTACACACAACAGACATTTAAGTATAAAAATAAAAAGTAATAAATCGAGCGTCACAATTCATTTCACTCCACTCTAAAGGCCAATCAAAGCGCATACGAATCTTCAAAGTTTTTTTGGGTTTAGGGTTTTCCAAAACAAGCAAGTCAGCCAGGCTAATGAAGAGGGAACTGATCATTATCTGACTAAGAATTCACCATTAACATAACTAACAGTGATGTTAATAACCTCCTTCTGGCGATCACCTTCCTTTATCTCCACACATTCCCTTCTTTTAGCTCTGTTTATCATGTATTCAAACAAGACATCCCAACTTTCGATATTCCTATCACCACTTGGGGAAGGCACATGCAAAGATTTAGTTCCCGTAGTTTTATCCACCGTCACTCCTAACCCTTGTTCATTCCCATGTAATCTAATCGTGGCAATACAAGGGACATCCCACTCGCTTGAAACTTTTACTTCAGGCATTATATTCTTTTGCAGTCTTATGAAGAAGAAGAAGAAGAAGAAGAAGTATGTGACGATGATGATCAAAAAATTTCTGAGGGTCTAGATCTGCAAGGACAATAATAACGCATCTCCAAAGGATCAGTATAAAGTAGGTCCGGATGAATGAATGAATGAATGAATGAGCTATATAAACTAGAACACAATATGTGCATGACAAAACCAATTACATTGAACGAATTACAAAACAGGATAAGGGGGTTGATTGATGAATGGATGGGCATTGGGAACACACCAGATTATTACAACACTAGGATTGAGCACGCACCAAACAAGGATATGAATTGTGAAGAAGAGGAAGATGGGGAAGATAGGGAAGAGGTTCTTATAGAGAGCCCCTTGGCAACTTTAATGTGTAACAAATATATTCATATTAACTGTCGTGGCCCATGCCATGCTAATATCATAAGATTGAAAAATGATTGAATAACGTCCAACTAATCCTTGACTTTATAATTATCCAGCCTTTTCTTATTATGTGTCATAAATATCTGTCCACTAGCTTTGTTTATTTATTTATGTTTCTTCACTTCTTTCATCTTGATTCTGCTTTTGCCTTTTACACACCTCTTCACTTATACATTTTGCATTATTATTATTATTATTATTATTGTAGTTTGTGTCATTATGATAAATGTTATAAGAATGTTTCTTAACTTCTCAACTCAATCTCCTCTAAGTTCTTGTCCATCTTCTAAGCAATTTCTCTGTCACTAGACCAACGACAAAATCAAACTCCACAAGTTGGCTCACCGTATTATCAATTTTTGCAATTTTGTCATCAGACATGTCTACCCGCACATATACATAAAACTCATTCTGCCTTTGTGCACATATTTTATTGATCATGATGTGGGACTAGTGATTTCCAAGCACGAGACTTTGAGAACATGCAATTGTCATGTGCATGTCTAACTAAGTCTATATAATTGATGATCACTAGGATTTTTAACGAGTGCTCTATCAACTTTTCCATTATTTTTTGGCTTAACCTCTTATAAGTTGTCATTGTCAACTATATGTGTTAATCATATTTTGGATTTAAAGTCATTCAAATTGAGATCTCTTGCATCTATTCTAATGTACACTACGGAATACTAATAATGAAGTTGTGATACAATGCTAATTATGACAATGATTGAATAACATGCGACTAGTCCTTGACATCAAACTTTTCATTGTTTAAAATATTTAATATGCGTTGAATTAATTGTATTGGAGTTCTATCTATTTATTTACGTTACTTGATTTGTTGGCTGTTCACTTGGCCTAATTTGCACTTTGCACCCCCTTGACTTATATGTTTTACAGTATTATATTTGTAGATGTTATTATCCTTTTTATCAAATGTTATGGAAAACTTAATCTTTTTACCTCTCGACTTCGTCTTGTGACTATTCTAATTCTGGAGTCTCCACCAAGTTCCCATGTCAATGGAAGAAAGAAAAGAGCCAACACAGTTTATACCAGTTGACTGTATGCAGATGATCACTTTTAATTGTCATTTAGTCCATTGGACCCTCTCTGTGTGCATACATTAATTCATTTACCTATTGGCGCACATATTTCATTGATAAAATTTGGCAATGATTTCCGAGCATGAAATAATGAGTGCATGTTTTTTGTGTGCACATGGGACTGACTTTGTAGTATTGGCGAGGACCACTATTTTAAATCTCTATTATGTCAACTAATTCCTCGACTTTCCGGTTCACTTGTTTGGAACTTATTAGTTAACATGTCATAAGTCTGCATATTTAATCAAATTTGGCATTAAAAAAACATCCAAACCGTACAATTTAACAAAGTCAACGTCTTGTGAAACATAAAGTTTTTCTTCTAATCTCAATGGTATTCATGGCACATATGAATTTCTTTTGTAAGTCATGTACAAACTAGAAATCCTTGGACTTCTGAATAACATCATTTGACAAGTATAAATAATTCCATATTATTCATAATGATTATTTACTTGTTCTGTTGACAAACAAATCATTATTTCTGGAGATTACACGATTTGATCAATTACTACCAAAATCAGTAAACCTAAACATTATTCTGGAAATCAGGAAATGTTTTTGTGATATCAATACATTTCCTCATTTTTGGCGCAACCTTTACTGCTGCTATCCTCAGTGCTAGATGCAGTGATTTTCTGCAGCAAAATTTGCTAATTTTAAGACCTCATTGTCTATCGTTACAATATTTACACACATCATACCTATATTTAGCGCAAAAAGAAAGGCAAGTGATTAGATGCCGTGGTTGATATTTAATTAAAAGACTTAATTGTTTCTAATGCGCTATTTTAGTTGATCGTCATCTTTGTCCATCATAGTTGAATTGGGTATTCGATTGTGCTTGTGATTCTGATGATTATCCTCTCTGGTGTCTTATATATTTCCATCTAACTCCTCTAATTTGGTCGAATATCAGCCAATTTCATCAGCACTCTTGCGCTGCAAATTTAATTGTAGCCAATCCACGCACTAGCGTTAAGTATATGATAGTAATTCATGCTTAACGCACACCTGAAAACCTGAAATCTTCTTGAGGGTTGGTCTAGTAGAAAAAATAAATATAAACGAGTTGATTAAACTCTCTAATTCAAAGTTACTGTATCATGCTTTATTCAAATTGAAAATTCATGTTAAGATGTTGGCGTTTAAGCATTGCGTGACAAAAATTACAAAATTGCTGATTTTAATCCTATTATTTCCATAAAAAATGGAATGAATACCCTTAGAACCTTTAAAATAAAAGAGCAGCAGCTAGTTGAAAAGCCTCTTGACTATGGACAACCCAGAGTGCATCAAGTCTGCTTGAATATCTAGTAGTAAAGTTTGATTCATTTTTGATAGTAAGCATCGACCAGCTCCATTCTCTTGTAATTTAATTGATCTGACATATTGGTCGATTGAGTGCCCCCAGCTCTGGTTGGACCAAATTACAATTGTTTTGTCAAATAACGTAGGAACCACTGCAAGAGAACCAATATGTAATGTAAGATTTCTAAACTTGGATATGCATAATTTCCAGTTAAATATGTTGAAGTCTGCTTTGTCATTTCAGAAGCTCAGAGTCTTAGGGGAATTGAACCCCTGCAAGCATCTTACAGCTTTCACCATGAGACCCCCCCCCCCCCCCTCACGTTAGTAAATTGATATAACTATGGAAAATGTAGGAAAACAAATTAATACAAAACCAAACCATATTATTGCAATTCAGACATACTACCACATGATAGAATGGAAATATTGTTTGCAAATATAATTGATGCAAATGTTGATATTAAAAACCGCACACATGAAATTAATGCAAGTTAATGCAGATGATATATTACAAGACTTCAGACACTAATGTTGTATACATACCATTATATCGGACCCACATTAAATATCGCTCAATTCAAGGTCTGCCGGGCCGTCATGTTATGTTTGATTCCTCGCAGTTCACCTTTGCTTGGTCGGACAATGTCTATATATATCCACTTTCAATGGATATGGGAATATATTTTCTTTCTTCTAGCATCGATCTTAACCCCATGAACTATGTCAGTTCGAAACATGAACTACCACACAATTTATAAGGAGAGAAAAATTGGGCATCTTCATTTCCATGAACCCGTCCCATCCTTGTTTTGAACATAAATAATATGGCCCATACAAGACACAATATCCATGCATTCATGATACCAGTACACATGATGTATTAAGAGTATGCACACATTATAGCTTAGAAAATACCTACGACAATCAATACATTCTAATATACAAATGGGCCTAATTATCATCAAACCATAATAAGAGATCCTACTTCACATGTCAAATATACCCGGCAACCAACATCTTTACATTATTAGCCTTGCATGAAGCCCATGTTTGTTGACGATTCGGGCTTCTCCTCATCTTTCTTACCATAGTTGTTAAGGAATGTTTATTTTTATGTTTAGAAACAGTTTAGAAAACTATGAAGTCTGTATTCTACATTTCTGAAATAGCATTTTAAAATTCTCCACGTTTTCTATGTGTTTTGTAACAAGTATTTTACATTTCCTAAAAATAATAACAAATAAATAAAACAATTGTGAAATGTAATGTAATCTAAGAAACATTTAAAGTATTCTAGGTATTTAAAACGTATTCTACATATTTTGTGTCTAGAGTATGTACATATTCTAATCCTTTACAAAACTTATATATATATATATATACTATGCACACACTCAACTAGTCATTGAGCATTTATCACAGTATCCTTCATCATCATACATTCATGTGTTGATCTAATTGCAATGGCAATTTGAGTCTGGTGCTGCGTGATTTAGGCCAGGAAATGAATTGATTGAATCCATGTCACTTAATACTAAGGAGTGTTCACTAAGTAACGAAGAAGAATGTTCAGTTAATAAAGCCACCTATGAGGTCTAGTACAGAAAGAGGAAGATGAAAACATATAAATATATATGTCATAATAATGATAAAGAAAAAAAATGTTGTTTCGCAGAAATAGTGGCGAAATATGTATAATGGTGTAATGATAAGAAGCGTGAAATCCGAACCTTAAAACATATGGCTTGGCACCACTAGTCTTTCTCCATCTCTCAATTAGGGTAAGATGACCACAAAACATGTGTAACAGAGAAAAGGAAATCAGGAAAAAAACGAAAGAACCTTATAAAAACACATCCACTTTATATATCTAGACTCTAAAATCATAAGTATTTCCGACTCCATCAATCAAAACTAGGTTCTTATTTTTGTTTGTCTCTCGAGAAAATGAGAGAAACACAAAAAATATTTAACTCCTATGGCTCAAATTTGTATACTCTCTCTGCATCTGAAACTGCCATCTTATTTTTATTAAACCCTATATTTCACTCTTTGTCTTAAAGCATATATGCTCTCCTCATCTTTGTACACACCCTTTTCTAATTCTCAGTTAACCTCTACATAATAAGCGTTACCATCATCACCAATGCTGCGAGCACAGAAGCGGCGATTGTGTTCATCCAACGCTTGATCTATCCTAAAGATTACCTGTCCGTTTCTGCTGAATATAAACCTGATTTTGTAAAAATCGATGTTCCTATAATCATGGTTGTTAGGGATGGTGATGTGGTCCGTTTGCCCTGGCTCCATGGACACTGTTTGCTGAATTACAGAATGTAACATAAGCTGGGCCGCAAGATGGTCATTAGTTTTATTTATAATAGTTGCAGAAGTCATTATATCCTTCTTCTTTTTTTTCAGTTTTATGAATCCGATGATGATGAGGAGCTAGTGACGATGATTATGAAATAATTGCGATGGATGTAGATCTGTAATAACAAGAATAATTCATCTCCAACAATCCTGAGTGTAAAATGGATGCATAAATGAAGGAATTGCATAAACTACTAGAATGCAGAACATCAGATATGCACAGAACCAATGACATTGAAGCAACGGCAAAAATGATGATGAGGGGGTTGATTGAACATACCAAATCATAAAAGACAGGAACCAGGAAGCAAATAATTAGATGAAATGAGAAGAGGAGGAGGAGGAGGTCTTATAGAGGTCTCTGGAAAAACGCGGTTTTCTACAATATATTTTGTAAGATAGATATTAGTTACCAATTTACATTCCATTCGTAAATAGCATCAATATTGACTTACAAACTGTTAGACCTTTGTTCCGATAATACATATACATACATACGGCTTTATATCTATTTTATTTATTTATATGCTGCTTGACTTCTTTCCTCTTTCCTCGTGAGTTGGCTGCAGTTCACGCCGCTTCACTTCTTAAGTGCTGTACGTTATTATTATTATTATTATTATTATTATTAGCTGTTATTGGAATGGTCCTTGACTTCTTGACCTTCTCCCCTCTTAAGTTCCCGTGTCACGTAAAAAGAAGAAGAAAACAAACATGATAATTGGACAAGTTGACTCCGAAGACAACGCTATATATTTGTAAATTCGGGCACGATTTCGTCCTATTATGATGACTCTACCCACACAAGTTTATTGATCATGTTGGAGTGATTCCCGACCACGATAGCAATTTTGAGCGTGTGTTGTCGTGTGCACCTAATGGGTCACGTTGTATAATTGACCATAAGCGTAACTTCTATGTAATAACAAATTGGTCAACATCTATGGTATGATGCTTTCTGGGCTTGACCTTGTGGAGCTTGTTACTATCAATATTAATATCACATGTAGGCCAACACTGAACAAACAATGGTGGGAACAATGAACTCGAGATTTGCATGCTGACTCATTCCAATGTTCTTATAAAATCATGTAATTTTTTTTTGCCATTAAACCTTATCAATCTGAACCTAATTATATATAAGTACATATAAACGATACTTGTTATGAGACTAGGTGACCTTACATTGGTTTATGCCCATTGGTTGTGTTAGGAGTAACTATAAGGTTGAATTTACCTTTGGTTTCGGGATACTCACGGTATGTGCAAACGTTATATTTCTCATAATCAATCGATGAGTGAATTATTTTTGCCTTGACGATGATGAGTTATGCCCAATGAATCATAAGTTTTAAAATGAAGATTCAAGAGGAGCTTATAAGCAACATATATTAAACTTCTATTCTGTGCATATTATGCTATTAGATTGATTTAATCTCATATAGTTGTCTAACTCAACAGTTTGTCTTCTATATTAATAATTAAATGAATAAATGAAAAGTTCACACTCCAATCCTTTTTTTAATAATAGACTTTGTTTTTCAATGGACATTGAAATAGGCGAGTTCATTTATTTATTATTCATTAATGTTATTACAATATTGCTTGACTTATTATTTTTGTCATTTATACTTTAATATATGTCTTGACCGAGTCTAGTAGTTCCCCTGTCACACACCAAGAGAAAAAAACAAACTTACAATTTGTATAATTTCACTCAATTCAATCATATTGCCAATTCCTCGGATGGGTCGTTGGGTTTCCAACGCATACATTAAATTGGTTTCCTTTTATACACATATAATTTTTATAGTCTTATGATTGTGTGGGGGGCCTATGTGGTTGGTAAAAATACCTTTGAAGTATATGGAGGTCTAGTCTTTTCATTAAGCAAAGTATATGGTGTGTGCTTTCTATTACATGGAATATTCAAAAGAAAGGTAACTTTGTCACATTGTGCACAAAGTGTTGAATTGGAGCAATCTCACCCTTATTCTTGACTACAGTAAACTCATATATATGTTAACTAATGTACTTTTAAACTACGAGAAATAAGATTAAAGTAATCTAAATTCGTTTTGAATTATATTTAAGATAGTATGTACAATCTTATAATATCGATTACGCTTTTTCATGTAAAGGTAGGAACAATAATAGCCAATTGATAATTTGATAGCGGTGAACACTAATGAAGCACTTAATTTGGTGATGAATGAGCATTAAGAACTACATAGTTCAGCGCAAAAATAGATGGATATTAAATTCTAATCAATAATATTATTCCAACAACATCAAACAATACAAATTAAGGTAACATTAGCTGTGTCTTTTTTTATTTGTTTTCTTCTATTTACATCCAGGAGCGCATAGCCACTCAACGGCTTGGAAGCACAGATTCATAATTGTTATATTACTCATTCTATTCTTCTTCAGTACTATGAAGAGGAGGATGATGATGATGATAACAACAACGACTATGGCTATGGCTATGGCTATTGCGCCCATAATAATGATGATGAAATACTTATAAGTTACACAAAGGCTCTAGTAATATGTTTGCAGTAACAACAATGGCTTTTTTCTCTACTAATGGTTTTATAGAATCACAATACGGCAATCATGAAGTAATAGAGATGTATAAAATCATCACATCCTTGCATGCCAATATATATGTAGTCACAGAGATAATATGTATCGTTGGGTATATTATAACAGGATCATGATATTGATAATAGCTCATATAATGTACGAAAAAGGCTTAGATTCAAACTTCTACTTTGTGCTAGAACACCTAATATCTTCTAAATTCCCAAGTAGTCACAGAGATAATATGTATCGTTGGGTATATTATAACAGGATCATGATATTGATAATAGCTCATATAATGTACCAAAAAGGCTTAGATTCAAACTTCTACTTTGTGCTAGAACACCTAATATCTTCTAAATTCCCAAGCCACCATAATCTGTGCTTTTCAAGCGTATCAATATCAATCCAACTTGGGTTTTCTGTAAGTTGCATCGAGAAGAGAAGTTAGCTTTTGTTGTTACAAACACATAAACTTGTTGGGTCCATGTCTCCACTAGAATTCCAACTGTTAACTTTCGTTCTTTCATACACACACATTCATGATTGAACATACATGCATAATAATCATACAATCATAGAAACATACGTTTTGCATCCAACCATACACATCCAACTATTCATTGTTAGCCACTTATGTGAATCCCTCGAGTCTTAGGGGAATTGAACCCCCTGCAAGCTTGATGATCATTTATAGCTTTCACCATGAGACTCCCCTGCCCACCCACCCCACCCCACCCCACCCAAGCGTTAGTACGATAATATATAAGTAAAATAGAGCAAGAAGAAACGTGAAAGTAAGACATGTTTCTCAGACTCCTGCAAATCCCACAACAAAATTATCTTCTAGGATTTACAGGAGCCGAGTGCTTCTGGACGACATATGCGGGAGTAACAACGAAGACGAGACGGTTGGCCTTGCGATCCGCTTCTGTTATCCCATGTTGCTCCCTGCGCATATCCTCCCTGACCTTATCCTCCTTGACCATATCCTCCTTGACCTTATCCTCCAGGAATGTAAAGCGGACTGCTGTCACATCCAGGTTCTGATTATGATTATGGCTAAGGTTGATGTGCGTAGAGAGGGATTGTCCTGCAGGCACCATCATCGGAACCCCGCCTTCCACCTCATCATTACCATGCCGCAGACGCTCGACTCTAACAGTGAGGTTTGATTCATTTTTAACGTGTAGAGTACCCTTTCCGTTCATTTTTCAGTTTTGATGAAGACGCTGGTGATGACCACTAGACTTGGCAATGACGAGGAAGGACGGATGATCAAATAATTATTTAGAGGAATCGCCCCGCGCTCTTTGATCTGTAATGGCAATAATAACACATCTCCAAAAGATCAGAACCCAAAAACCGGAGAAATTGAATGGAATGATCTATATAAACCTAAACTAAACTCGGAACATCAGAGATGCATGACAAAACCCAATTAACATGTTGAAGGAATTACAAATGATGATAATAATTAGAATAATGGATCCGAGGGTTGATTAATGGATTGGAACACAGCAGATCGGATTCACCAAGCACGCAAACAACCGAGATGAAGTGTGAGAATAAGAAGAGATTATGGGGAAGTGCTTTTATAGGCAGCTCCTTGCCGACTTTAATGTATATCAAATATGTTAATATTAACTGCCATGGCCCCATGCCATGCTCGATTTTGCAAAAATAATAATAATAATTCAATAACGTCCAACTAATCCTTGACTTCATACTCCAGCCTTTTGTTGCTATGTGTCATCAATATCTGTCTACTAGCTAGCTCTCTTTATTTATTTATGTTGCTTGACTTAACCTATTGACTTATATATTTTGCATTATTATTATTATTATTATTGTAGGTGGTGTCATTATGATCAATGGAATAGGAATGCTTCTTCTTGACTTCTCGACTCTCCTCTAAGTTGTTCTGCATCCTCTAAGCAATTCCTTTATCACTAGACCAACGAAAAAATCAAACTCCACAAGTTGACTCTCACCGTATTATTAAATTTTGTGATTTCGTTATGATATGTATCTACTTGCACATACACATAACGCTCATATTTCTTGAATTAGTGCACATATTTTATTTATCACAATGTGGCGCTAGTGATTTCCAAGCACGAGACTTTGAGCACATGCAATTGTCGTGTGCATGTTATTGTGTGCTTGCCATATGAAAAAATGCTAATTTATATCTCAAACCAACTTCATAAAATAGCTCGTACAATTAATTTACTTGATGTGCATATGGAAGCTTACCTTCAGATATTGTATTGCTGTTGACACTTGCACCTGCTTGGTACTCTACTTAAAATACTCGAATATGGTAGCATGTCGATTGTCAAGGTTTTGTATTGAATTTCGTGGATGTTGACCAAATGCCCATTTGCAACTATAAGCAGGGTGCACTTATTGAAACATACAAATGATCAATGCAAATAATAATATATTGGAAGACTTCAAATGTTGTAGTATACATACCATTGACTCCTCACGAATCATGAATTCTAGGTGGTCAAGTTATCTTTTCTTCTTTGTTCACCTTGCCTTGGATGAGTGAATGTCAATCGATATACCCACTCACATAATAGTGGCACCAAAACAATTAGATGAAACAGATCACTTGTAGATATTCGAATGCATAATAATATTATTTATTTCCATGCAATTCTAATACTAGATGATTGAATCTAGTAGTTGAATAACATCCAACCTAATCCTTGACTTCATGCTCTTGCTTTTGTTGTTATTTGTCATAAATATGCGTCTACTAGATCTCTTTATTAGTTTAGTTATGTTGCTTGACTTCTTTCCACTTGACTTCTGATCATCACTTTAGACCTTTTTTTATTATATCTTTTTGCATTAGTTCTATTATTATTATTGTTGCTGTTATTATTATTGTAGTGTCATTGGAATACTTCAAAAGGAGGTCTCCTTTTTAAGTTCCCACATCTCCTCTGCATAGTTCTCGTGTCACTAGACAAGTCAACATTTAAAATGCTAAGGAAAAACAAATACATATTATGGCGTTTTATTATTTTTACCTTAGGCGGCACTAGGCAGTATTGAAATAATTTACCTTATCGTTAAGTAAAAATAAATAAATTATAAGCCCATCAGGAAGAAACGGTGTCCTTTAAGATGACACATGATTAACCAATCATTAGCTACACCTTGGACACAATTTTGCAATAACCCAATACATGAAACATCAATTAGTTCAAGAAATGAATCATAAATCCTACACAAATTATATGCATCAGTTTTATTATTGATGTTGATCTACATGATGCAGACTTTGGTTGCTATATACGTCTTATGTTTATTTGTGGTGTATCAATTTTTTAATACTTTTGGATTTCGGCCTCTACGTTCCCGTGTCACAGGAGCATAGAAGAAAAACAAATGTGATTTGGAAAGTTGACTTGGGTACTCATCATATATTTGCCAATTCCACCAATTTCATCCTCCGAACACTGTATCCACCCATGCACATGCTTTATTGATAATGTGGTAGTGATAATGTTGTTGTCTGTGCCTTTGACTAAACTTGTATAATTCACCATCCACAAGACTTTATATCACTATTTTTTCTTCTTCATTATGATCTTTAGGCTTGACTTCTTGGAACTTGTCACTATCAATATTACTATCACATGTAGGCCAACAATAAGGAAACAATGGTGGGAGAAATGAACTTGAGATATGCATGCAATTCGTTCCAATGTTCTCATTAAACCATCTAAGTTCTTTGCCACTATTAATATTTACCAATGAGGGGCTAATTATATATAAGCATGTAGATGCTACTCGTCATGAGACTAGGTGATCTTATAGTGTTTTTGCCTAACATCCATTGGTTGTGTTAACAATAACAAAAGGTTGGATCCACATTTGATATTGCAACATTTAACAAGTGAAGGCTATGTTTAGCATCATATTTTTGGAAACATTAAATGGTCCATTGTATGCCCCCTTGTTTTGTAGTGCTTCATAGAAGGTAAGCATTTTTGTTCCCCCTCACACAATACCCATTTCCCTTTAGTTTGATTTCCCACTACCTTGTTATGCCAATTTCCCTTGTTTAATACCTAATTGACATATGCAACAAACATATTAAAGTTGAAGCCCATTTCGGTAACTAGCTTGATCCCAAATACTTATAAATGAACTAGGTAAAGACCCAGTCAACAACGTTGATGACCCCATTAATGCAGAAAAATGCTCTAAATGGACATGATGTAGAAAACTATAATTTAGATGATTGAATAATAGTTGAATAACATCCAGCTAATCCTTGACTTTATGCTCATGGCTTTTGTTGTTAATTGTCATAAATATGTGTCTACTAGATCTCTTTATTATTTACATTGCTTGACTTCTTTCCACTTGACCTAGGCTCTCCATTTTATACATGTTTTTTACTTATATCTTTTGCATTATTATTATTATTGTTTTTGTTATTGGTTATTACTATTATTTGTATAATAAGAATAATAATAATGATATTATTATTATAGGTGGTGTCACTGGAATAATAATGCTAGTTCAAAAGGACGTCTCCTTCATACTAAATTCATACATGATTTAATATCTTTTCAAGTCATTTATTTATTTACAACTACACCTCTTCCGTACTAAATTTGGCCTCAGAATGTGATAAGGTCTAATATTGGAAAGTTACCTTTGTGGCAACATGACTTGAAAAGCAATTCATACGCTTTTGAAACAATATATGATTATCTTTTGTGACATCGGGTACATATCAGAAATCCTTAATTAGCATCTAAAATAAGATCCTTAATTAGCATCTCTACTTCTCTTGGTAGAGTTGCACATATTATTTCCCATGATTATTAGCTTTGACACTTGGTATGGTGTGGGACTTACTATGGTCTCTTTTTTGTTTGTGTGCACCTCTTGTAGTGAGGGGTCATATGGGATGTGGATATTGACTATCGTTTGAACCATGTTTGTGGTGGTTTTATTGTCCCCGTCCTAGCTATTTATTTGTTACTCCATTTGAATGGGTGAGTGTAATGCATTGTGAATGGGAAGTTGTTAACTAATCAATGTAAAACGAATGCATAAATGAAGGAATTACATAAACTACGAGAATGCAGAACATTAGATATGCACAGAACCAATGACATTGAAACAACGACAAAAAGGATGAGGGGTTGATTGAACACACCAGACCATAAAGCACAAGAACTAGGCAGCAAACAATTAGATGAAATGAGAAGAGGAGGAAGGGGTCTTATAGAGGTCTTTGGAAAACGCGGTTTTGTACAATAGTTTTTAATATACATATTAATTGCCATTTACATGACTAATTCCATTCATAAATAACATCAAGATTGAGTTACAAACTATAGACACACGTCTTTAAATTTTATTTATATGTTGCTTGACTTGTTTCCCCTTGACTTTTGAGTTTGATGCAGTTCACGCCGCTTGACTTAAGTGCTTTACATTATTATTATTATTATTATTATTATTAGTAGTAGTAGTAGTAGTAGTAGTAGTAGTAGTAGTAGTAGTAGTAGTAGTAGTAGCTGTTATTGGAATGCTCCATGACTTCTTGACCTGCTCCCCTCGAAGTTCCCGTGTCACAAAAGAAGAAGAAGAAAACAAACAGATATGGACAAGTTGACTACGAAGACACTCTATATATTTGTCAATTCCCACAAATTTGTCCTAATCCGATGACTCTACCCACCCCATGTAAACAATGTTTTATTGATCATGCAGTATTGATTCCCGACCACGATATCAATTTTGAGTGCCCGTTGTTGTGTGCACCTTTGGCTCACTTCGTATAATTGATCATAAGCATAACTTTATATAATAACAAATTTGTCAACGTCTTTGGTATGAGGCCTTTTGGGCTTCACCTTGTGGAACTTGTCACTATCAATACTAACATCACATGTTGGCCAACAGTAGACACAAACTATGGTGGGAGCAATGAACTCGAGATTTGCATGTGATTCATTACAATGTTCTTCATAATGAACCGATGAATGAATTTATTTTTACATTGAAGATGATGAGTAAGCGACATATTATGCTATTAGATTTATTTAATCTTATATATTGGCAAATAGTTGTCTAACTCAATTGTTGTCTCCTACATTAATATTTAAATAAATAAATGAAAAGTTCACAATCCAATTCTTTTTTTTTTATAATAGACTTTGTTTTTGAGTGGACATTGAAATATGTGAGTTCATTTATTTATTTATTTCTTAATGTTTTCTTTTCCAAAAAGTTTTATTAATGTTATTACAATATTGCTTCATTTATTATCTTCGTCCTTTGTACTTTAATATATCTCTTGACTTAGTCTAGTAGTTCCCCTGTCACACACCAAGAGCAAAAAACAAACTTACAATTTGTACAATTTCACTCATTCATTCCATCATAGTGCCAATTCCTCGAATCAGTTGTTGGGTTTCCAATGCATACATTAAATTGGTTTTCTTTGATGCACATATTTTATAGTCTTATGATTATGTGGACTCTGAATGCCTATCTTGTTGGTAAATATACCTTTGAAGTATACTCTTTTCATTAAGAAAAGTATATGGTGTGCTTTCCCTTACAAGCCAAAACACACCACACTAACGTAATGCAAGATGGAATAATTCTGTTAAGAATGGGGCGATATAATTTTAGTGAAACTGGATTGTTTACCATAGATTACATGTTGTAGTCTGTGTGACTGATGCTTGACACTTTCTTAACTTGGGAAATATTAAATCCCGGGCATAAGGGAATATACGCTAAAGTAAACTCATATATATGTTAACTAATGTTTTATTAAACCACGAGAAATAAAATAATGGGAAACTAAATACGATTTGAATTATATTTACGATAGATTGTACAATCTTATAGTAGTCCTTACTCTTTTTCATGTAAAGCTAGGAAAGTGGTGGCAACAATAATCGCCAATTTATAGTGGTGAACACTTATGAAGCACTTAATATGGTGATTAATGAGCATTAAGAACTAGATAATTCAGGGAAAAAATAGATGGACATTAAGTTGTAATCAAGAATATTATTTGAACAACATTAAACAATACAAATTAAGGTTTTCATCTAAATTATTCAATATAACAATACATCTCCCTTTAAAATATCATATCACAATGATGTATTATCCCACTAATTATTACTTGTAAAATAAGATCTATCTTATCATGCTGTATGTTGAAATACAATAAATTGAGTACATGACATGGAACCAAGGATCAACTTATGATAATTGATGGTCGCTACAAATTCTTATCGCAACTAAAAACACATCGCATGGCCTTGATAGGCCTAATAGCTCAGTACTTTTCCTTCACCGTCACCCTTGAGTGCAGGTCTAGGTACTAAAACCACATCGAATGCTACTCTAATAGGAGATATTACAGCAATTGTGAATATGTAATATGTATATGTGAAGAGCAGTAAATTCCATTACATTGATTGTGAATTATATTCAGAACATATACACAAATAGATCTTTATACCCCTCAATTATGTATATCCTTTAAATTCAATTTACACACTTCATCATGTAGAGGTAGTAACACTAACTGTGTCTTTTTTAATTTGTTTTCTTCTAGTTACTTCCAGGAGCCCATGGCCACTCAACGGAAGGACAGATTGATAATTGTTATATTACTCATTGTATTATTCTTCAGTACTATGAAGAGGAGGATGATGATGATAACAACAACGATTATGACTATGGCTATGGCTATTGCGCCCATAATGATGATGATGAAATACTTATAAGTTACGCAAAGGCTCTAAATCTGTAGTGATAACAGTAATATGTCTACAGTAACAACAATGCCTTTTTTCTCTACTAATGGTTTTATAGAATCACAATACGGCAATCATAAAGAAATAGAGATGTATGAAAGCATTACATCCTTGCCTGCCAATATATATATATATATATATATATATATATATATATATATATATATATATAGAGAGAGAGAGAGAGAGAGAGAGAGAATTGGACACAAGTAGTCACAGAGATAATATGTATCGTTGGGTATATTATAACAGGATCATGATATTGATAATAGCTCATATAATGTACCAAAAAGGCTTAGATTCAAACTTCTACTTTGTGCTAGAACACATAATATCTTCTAAATTCCCAAGGCAACATAATCTGTGTTTTTCAAGCGCATCAATATCAATCCAACTTGGGTTTTCTGTAAGTTGCATCGAGAAGAGAAGTTAGCTTTTGTTGTTCCAACACATCAACTTGTTGGTCCATGTCTCCACTAGAATTTATGTAGGGTGCTTATTCAACTGTTAAATTTAGACAATATTATATGATTGTACCGATAAACTTGGGGTGTGTAAATGCGTAGACGTTATTCCCCTCCATCAAATAATACATTGAGGTCCCTCCCTTGTTTGTCTCCATCGACCTACATTCACACATGCACACAGGCATATACACACAGTCATTCATACATCCATAATACGCATACAATCATAGAAACATACGTTTTGCATACAACCCTACACATCCAAATATTCTTTGTGCCACTTATGTGAATCCCTTTTTACTATTATTAAAGGTTACATGTGTGACTCCTCTGCATGTAATATTCGCATGTAACCGCTCTTTTACAATCAACCTTGATAAGAGCTACTCAATCAATACTAACGTTTAGAGTATTGCAATACTTTTCCTTATAAGCAAGTAAACTTATAATATATATATATATATATTGAACATTATATATATTTTTAATACATTTTTAATCATGCTTTTTAGAAACTTGAGTCTTAGGGGAATTGAACCCCTCCAAGCATGATCATTTAGCTTTCACCATGAGACTCCCCTGCCCACCCACCCAATATTAGTACGATATAAGCAAGTAAAGCAAGATGCAAAATGAAAGTGTGTAAATAAAACATAGTACCATATAACCTCAAAGTGTGGATGGATATTGTTTGAAAATAATTACTATGGGCATTGCACCTGTCATATGAGATAATGGTTAGTTTATAGCTAAAACATAATGTCATAAATAGCTTGTACATTTAATTACATGACATGCATATGGAATCATATCTTTAGATAACCTATTATTGTTGACACCAGTTCCACCAGCTTTATACTAATATTGTAGTC
Organism: Azolla caroliniana; assembly: GCF_043228905.1. Classification (NCBI taxonomy): domain Eukaryota; kingdom Viridiplantae; phylum Streptophyta; class Polypodiopsida; order Salviniales; family Salviniaceae; genus Azolla; species Azolla caroliniana. The sequence continues at coordinate 2,490,559 of NW_028230436.1, read as the reverse complement.
GAGCGTCAATAATTGTGAAGGTTTTGTAATCGTGGATGTCAACCAATTTCTTACATTCAAATGTAAGTACAATGCACTTGATGGAAACATATAAAGTAGAGATGATTCATTTAAGTGGATGTAAATAATACATGAAAAGACTTCATATGTCGTACTTGTATACATACATACCATTATAATGATGTCACATGATGATCGAGTGCTAAGCTTGAAATTCTAAGGAGTCCAATTATGTTTTATTTGGTGTTCGCCTTTGCTTGGCCAATAGAATGCCTATATATCCACTCGCAAAGAAGGGTCCTGTTTTCTCAAGCATTTTAACCTCAACCTCACCCTCACGAACGAACGAACGAACGAGAGAGTGAGAGTGAGCGAGACATAGAGAGTTGGAGAGAACGAAAAGGGCCTTCAAATAATAAACTTATTACACACATGAAATTATAATAAAACGGAGTGTGCACTTCACTTAGAGTTAGTTAGCAAACAGAAAGTACGGGATTATTAGATCAATTCGCTCCCACAAATACATAAAAATAATAATAACAAAAAGAGAAGTACGGCAGACATGAATTAAGTATTAGAAAAAGAAAGGAGGATCAGTATGATCCCTCCCTCCCACTTCTCTCCGCTCAAAGCCAATGAATAAATTGCGCATCCCCAATATCCAAGAATGGCTACGTGAGCCAATCATAAGACACCCCCGCAATCAATCACCATTGGCTCTGGCCTTTTATTTCCAGACACCCCCGGGCTCTACTGCAACTGCGACCCCCCCCCCCCCCCACCCCCAACACAAAAGAAACTGTCAGCCACGCAGTGGCGGAGTATATGTCGGCGGCGGGAGGTCATATTCGGAAGTAATAACGAAGTAGAGATGTTTGGCATTGCGATCCGCTTGTGTTAACTGGTGTTGCTTGGTGCGAATAATCCGCTTTCCTTGCTCTGTCAGGAATGTAACACGGATTTTGTCAATGTCATGGTTCTGGTAAACATTGCCCTGATGGTTGATGTGCAGAGACAATGGCTTTGTTCCTGCATCCACGCGGGTCGCCGAACCCTGCTGACCATTACCATATCTCATAACGTCCACTTCGACAGGGACGTTGCACTGATTGTGAATGGTTATAGTCATTCTCTTCTTTTTCCGGTTTTAAGACGACGAGTGGTTGATGGCGGACTAAGGGGCTCTAGTGCCAATGACCAGGCCAGGAAGGAGGATGATCAAAATCAATTATTTTCAGGAATCGCCGGGTCTTTGATCTGTAATGCCAATATTAACACATCACCAAAAGTTCAGTACCCCAAAAGAAAAGAAAAAAGAAAAAAGAAAACCGGACGAATGAATAAATGAGCTATATATAAACCTAAAATCAAAATACAACATCATCAAGATACGCATGACAAAACCAAGTTACAACATTTTGAACAAATTACAAACTGGATCCGAGGGTGTGAATGATTTTACATACGAACACACAAACACTAGATCATTACAAACCCAGGATTCACCGGAACCGGGCACCCAAACAACGAGATAAGGTGTGAGAAGAAGAAGATGATGATGGGGAAGCCGTTTTATACACAGCTCCTTCCCAGCTTTAATGCGTATCAAATATGTTAATATTAACTGCCATGGCCCCATGCCATGTTAATATCAGACGATTTTGCCAAAATAATAAAAAATTCAATAACGTCCAACTAATCCTTGACTTCATACTCCAGCCGTCTGTTGTTATGTGTCATCAATATCTGTCTACTAGCTAGCTCTCTTTATTTATTTATGTGTCCACTACCTTACTTTATTAATTTATGTTGCTTGACTTCTTTTCCTCTTGACCGGGGCGTTTGCCCCTTTACACCTATTGACTTATATATTTGGCATTATTATTTTTATTGTTGTTGTAGGTAGTGTCATTATGATCAATGGAATATGAATGCTTCTTCTTGACTTCTCGACCCAATCTCCTCTAAGTTGTTCTGCATCCTCTAAGCAATTCCTTTGTCATTAGACCGACGAAAAAATCAAACTCCGCAAGTTGACTCTCACCATATTATCAAATTTTGTGATTTTGTTATGATACGTGTAGACTCACTCGCACAAACACATAAAACTCATTTTGCTTTATTGGACATATTTTATTTATCACAAAGTGGCACTAGTGATTTCCAAGCACGAGACTTTGAACACATGCAATTGTCGTGCGCATGTTTGACTAAGTCCTTATAATTGATAAACACCACCATTTTTAACCACTACTCTGTCAACTTCTCCATTCTCTTTTGGCTTGACCTCTTGTACATTGTCATTGTCAACTATATTGATAATATCACATGTATGTGTTAATCATATTTTGGATTCAAAATCATTCAAATTGAGTGACTCATCAAAGTCACCCTCTCGTGAAACATAAAGCTTTCTATCTTGATGATCATAATAATTGTAACCACTCGTGAAAGCCCCAATACCTAAGCATATGCATTTGATGGCCATTTCAACATGACTTGAAAAGCAATTCATACAAGTTTGAAGCAATATATGATAATCTTTCGTAACATCAAGTACATGTCAGAAATCCTTAATTAGCATCTAAATACGATCACTTGACAAGTATAATTTTAAATCTCTACTACTCTTGGCAGAGTTGGCACATATTATTTCCCATGATTATAGCTTAGAATGCAATGTGTGGTGTGGGACTTATTGGGGTCTCTTTTTCGTTTGTGTGCACCTCTTGTAGTGAGGGGGTCATGTGGAATGTGGATATTGGCTCTCGTTTCAACCATGTTTGTGGTAGCTTTATTGTCCCCATCCTGGCTATTTATTTGGTACTCCATTTGAATGGGTGAGCATAATTACATATTTTGCATTGTGAGTGGGAAGTTGTTAACTAAAGGGTGGAAAGATTCTATTTGGTCGTGACATCTCAATTTTGTTTCGAGGTGGATCACTACCATTAGAGTAGGCCTCCAACATTATAATGGTGTCTTTGGATGACCCCTTATGTTTTTTATGCTACATTCTCTTCCTCTTAACTAATGTTTGAGTCCCTCTTTATGTTTTGACCTAGCATGCATTGAGCTCTCATGACCTACGCAGTAGGCCCTCACAACTACGTTCACTTTGTTTTTGGGGAAATTAGGAACTCATGGTGATGGACACAACGAGTAAGCATAGCCTCCCATTCCAACTACGACTCTAAGTCCTACATAGCTTGTTGAGATAGTGTAGGTGGTGTGCGGTTAGATTTTGTATTTAATGAGGCAGTCACCAACCATGGGTGGACCTTTGCAATTAAATCATTTGAAGATCATGAACCTATATTGAATAGGACTGTTTCTCAACATAATAGTCAAGATAGATATTGGCATCTATTTCGGTGTGATGTGATCTAATATTTCTTCATTTCTCCTATAATAATCTTCGTCATCATAGATCTAGTTTTCAGGCCAAACAATGGGAAACACCCCCACCCCCAATTTGAGACTTATATTCCTGTGCTTGTTCCAAGGTTTTGTAATGGGGGTCACAATTCTAGGTAGTGCTGTTTCACCTTTATATGACTTCTATTATAATCATGTCTACTTTGGAAGGGTTTCGAGGTTTATAAATATTACATTTTATATCTTTTTTAAGTCATTTAGTTATTTACAGCTACACCTCTATTTTGTCCTACGTCTCTAAAAAAATGTGTGTATCTTATAGACCTTTTATCTTGAAGAAAGGTTTGGGTGCCAAAATCACTGTCCGCATTAAGCAGAAAGCGCATAGACAGCGTAATGCGCATTTAGGGATAATATATGATCGTTTCACTCTTAATGCACGCGGAAAGCCTCCATCTGCTTGAGCATCTATCTAGTGGCTGATGAATTAGACATGGATGGTAAGACGATCACAATCTTAAGAAAAAATTATAAAAGATTTGTTTCTTAGTGGCACAAACAATGCCTAGTAATCGATTCGAGTGAATCCATGGATATAGTCAACGCAGAAGAAGAAGAAGAAGAAGAAGAAGAAGAAGAGTGTTTGTGTGTGATAAGGTCTAATATGGAAAGTTAACTTTCTGGCACAGAGGACAGTTCAGAAGACAGAAGAAACATGGAATAATGACAGAGTACCCGGAACAGGACGAATGGCATTTTTACATGAATTAAGCTCATATACATGTCTAGATAATATATTACTATTCTGGTGCAGGGTTAATACCAATAACGATGATTATCAAATAATTGTAATGGATATTGACTCTAGGTACAAGAAAAATAATGCATCTCCGACGATCAATATCAAAGGGATGGACGAGTGAAGGAATTATATAAACTAGAACGAAGAATATAAAATATGCACAAAATCAATCACAAAAAGCGAACTACAAAAATGATCAGAACCAGAACAATTAGATGAAACACATCAGTTGCGTATATTTTACTGCATAATAATGTTATTAATTTCCATGAAATTCTAATACATACCTAGATGATTGAATAATAGTTGAATAACATCCAAGTTACCTAATCCTTCACTTTATGCTCATGCCTTTTGTTGTTATTTGTCATAAATATGCGTCTACCAGATCGCTTTATTATTTATGTTGCTTCACTTCTTTCCACTTGACCTAGGCTCTGCACTTTATACACCTTTTTGACTTATGTCTTTTGCATTATTATTATTGTCTTTGTTGTTGATTATTATTATTATTATTATAGGTGGTATCATTGGAATACTTCAAAAGGAGGTCTCCTTTTTAAGTTCCCACATCTCGTCTGCATAGTTCCCGTGTCACTAGACAACTCAACATTTAAAAAGCCAAGGAAAAACAGATACATATTATGGAGTTTTATTATTTTTCCCTTAGGCGGGCGGCACTGGGCAATGTTGAAATAATTTACCTTATCCTTAAGATAAAATAAAAACAAATTATAAGCCCATCGGGAAGAAATGGTGTCCTCTAATATGAGACATGATTAACCATTCATTAGCTACTACCATGGACACAATTGTGCAATAACCCAATACATAACTCACATCAATTAGTTCCTGAAATGAATCATAAATCCTACACAAATTACATCACCAGCTTTATTATTGATGTTGACCTACATACCCCTACTTTGGTTGCTATATACGTCTTATATTTATTTCTGATGCATCAATTTTTTAATACTCTTGGGTTTCGGCCTCTTCATTTTACAATCTTATTATTATTATTATTATTATTATTATTATTATTATTATTATTATTACTATTATTATTATTATTATTACTATTATTATTATTATTATTATTATTATTAGTATATTTCTAATTATTACTATTACTATTATTGTTGTTACTATTAGGGTGGTTGTTGTTGCCTGACTTCTTGATCTCTAAGTTCCCGTGTCACAGGAGCAAAGAAGAAAAAAACAAACGTGATTTGGAAAGTTGACTTGACTACTCACCATATATTTGCCAATTCCACTAATTTCATCCTCCTAACACCGTATCCACCCATGCACATGCTTTATTGATAATGTGGTAGTGATTCCCGACCACGGTATTAGTTTTGAGTGCGTGTTGTCGTCTGTGCCTTTGACTAAACCGGTATAATTCACCATCAACATGACTTTTATATCACTATTTTGTCTTCTTCATTATGATCTTTATGCTTGACTTCTTGAAACTTATCACTATCAATATTAATATCACATGTAGGCCAACAATAAGCAAACCATGGTGGGAGAAATGAAATTGAGATATGCATGCAATTCGTTCCAATGTTCTCATTAAACCATCTAAGTTATTTGCCACTATTAATATTTACCAATGAGAAGCTAATTATATATAAGCATGTAGATGCTACTTGTCATGAGACTAGGTGATCTTATAGTGTTTTTTTCTTGCATCCATTGGTTGTTTTAAAAGTAACAAAAGGTTGGATCTACATTTGATATTGCAACATTTAGCAATTGAAGGCTATGTTTAGCATCATATTTTTGGTAACTTTAAATGGTCCATTGTATGCCCCTTTTTTGTAGTGCTTCATAGAAGGTAACCATTTTTGTTCCCGCTCGCACAATACCCACTTCCCTATATAAAGTTTATTCTGATTTCCCACTACCTTGTTATGCCAATTTCCCTTATTTAATACCTATTTGACATCTACAATGAACATACCAAACTTGAAGCCCATTTTGCCAACCAACTTGATCCCGAATACTTATAAATGAACTAGATAAAGAGCCATTCAACAACGTTGATGACCCCAGTAATGCAGAAAATGCTCTAAATGGACATGATGTAGAAAACTAGAGACAAGTCATGAACAAAGAAATGAATCCCTACCAAAGAGCGACACATGGATCGTAGTGGAGATCAAACCCATAGAGTGGCGCAAGATTGTTACATGTAAGTGTGTTCTACACGTAAAAGGAGACTTGTGCCAAGCCAATTTTATTCAAAGCAATTTGACTTATCGCATGGTCCTTCTCTCAGGTGTCGGATATTGACTTTAAAGGAGTGAATTAACAATAATATCATAATGACTATAGTCGCAAAATTAAATCTCGGATTCAATCACTTGGACATTCAAACAATGTTTCTAGATAGAGAACTTGAACTAGAAGTCTACATTATGCAACAACCTCTTAATTTTGAGAATCATAGAAATTGCATAACTTGCATATGGATGCTTACCTTTCTAGATATTGTATTGTGGTCGACACTTGCACCTATTTGTTGCCTACTTAAAATGCTCAAATATTGTAGAGTGTCAATTGTCAAAAGCCGACATGCAACTATTTAAGCATGGTGCACATAATGAGCGGATATCTTATATAAAAAATAACTCTATGTTTGTTTTTCTTGTTTATTTTATTTTATTTAACTACACCATAGTTTCCATTACCAATGCAATAAGCAAATACAAGCCTATAATGATACAATTTAGTGGCGGGTTAGATATCCCCCATTATGTCCTAATTGAAACCAACCTCCACCTATGGAGGGAACAACCATCGCGGGGATACATATTGCCATTCCATTTTTGTCATTTCTCTCCACAAAAACTAACAAATCCTTCCATTTACCTTTAAAGGATTGTTGTTTCAGAAAAATCATATCTTCATTATCCGTGGAGTCATATTGACCTTTTAGAATTGAGATAAGCATCGACAAATTTCTTTCACACAATGAATAGGACTTTGCTTTATTTGCTGAAACACATTTTGGCATCGACCAATCGAAATATTCCATAGAACCACCGACGATATCGTGGCCCATACTGTGGCACCCACATTCAACCGATTTGGGCTTGAGTATCGTGTGTGCTTAACTTGCCTTCCCCTAGTTTGAAGGGTAAACAATATATTTTCCCTTTCATAATTATGTTTATCCACATTTACGTCCATCCAAAAGACATTTCCCCATGTAATCACATTAGGTCCATAGTCAACATCAATGAGACGCAACATACGTTTCCAAACAGAACATGCAGCCATACAGTTCCATAAGGCATGTTGCATTGATTCCAAGTGAAGCCCACAAAAAGAGCAAGTTTTGGTTCCCTCTTCCCTCTACATCCATTCCAAGACTGGAAGTGCATAGTGGACACACAACCATCTAAAAATGTAATGATTTTGCGAGGAATCTGTAGAGCCCACAACCATTTCCAAAATGCCAATACTGAATGCATGGGCATATTATTATTTAACCATACCTTTGCTTCAACTAGCATAACTAGACTCCTCCTTCATTGGAATTCCCTGCCTAATTTTACAAAATAACTCTATGTTTATTTGTTTATACTTGCGAATAACATCTCCATGAATATTTTTTTGAACCAATGTACGGATATCTTGTATAAAAAATAAAGTAAAAGAGAGTGTTCAATTCACTCACAAGCCCATAATAAATTACACACACATAAATATAAAGAAAAACGAAGTGTTCACTTCCATCACAAAGCCATAATAAAATTACACACATAAATAAAATTAGAAGGGAGTGTTAGACAATTCCCTCCATGAAGCCATAGTAAACCTACACACACATTAATATAAAAACTAAATGAGTGTCACAATTCACTCCACTCAAAGCCAATGAATGCGTATACTAATCTAAAATAACTACTTCAACCATCAAACCTAATCTTCTATAGCTTTGGTTTTTCCCTCTCCTACAAATGGGAATAATAATTGAATAACGTCTAACTAATCCTTGACTTCATACTCTACTTTTTATTGCATAGCTTGTAGTTAGTGCTCCGCTTATTTCTTATATGATTTCATTTGTTTGATCAAATGTTGGTATTAGCCTTTGTATCACAATAGAGGTGAGATGAAATGTTTTCTATATGTACATTTCTCAAGTAATATACTAAGGTGTATCTTTCTTTCTTTTTAAAAAAAATCCTTGACTTCATACTCTAGCCTTTCATTGTTATCGTCTTAAATATTTGTCTACCAGTTATCTTTATTTATTTATGTTTCTTGACTTCTTTCCCCTTGACTCTGATTTTGCACTTTACACCTATTGGACTTATATATTTTGTATTATTAGTATTAGTATTGTAGGTGGTGTCATTATGATCAATTTCGTGGGAATGCTTCTTGACTTCTTGACTTCTCGACTCCGTCTCCTCTAACTTCAGTGTATCCTCTAAGTATTCTCGTGTCACTAGAAAAACGAAAAAATCAAACTCCACAAGTTGGCTTTCATCATATTATCACTTTTTGTGATTTTGTCATCGAATGTGTCTACCCACACATACATTAAGCTCATTTTGCTTTTGTGCACATATTTTATTGATCATGATATGGCACTAAATATTTCCACAGATGATATTTTGAGTACATGCAGTTGTCGTGTGCATGTCAAATTGGGGTTTGATTGACTCTATATAATAGATTATCACCATGATTTTTAACTAGTACCCTGTCAATTTCTTTATATTATCTTTTGGTTTGACTTCTTCTAACATTTCATTGTTAATACTATTTAACATCACATGTACATGTTAATCTTATTTTGGTTTCAAAGTTGTTCAAATTGTTCACATTCACCCTCTTGTGAAATATATTGTTTTCTATCTCAATGATCATAACATATATCTATAACCCATGGTCTTGAAATCATCAATGCCCAAACAAATGCATTTGATGGCCAATTCATCACTTGAAACATTATATGGTTTTCTTTTGTAACATAAGGTACATACCAAAAATCCTTAATTAGCATCTTAATAACAATCATTTGACAAGTATAATTTTAAATCTCCACTACTCTTGATATAGTAGCACATATTATTACCCATGACTATTTTCTTAGACATGAATAAATTTACTTATTTTCTCAAACAAATCATAATTATTTCAAGACATGCAATTTGAACAACAAAAACCAATCAACCACACATTATTTTGGGAATTAAGAGATGTTGTGGTCAATACATATCTTCAATTATTATATATTCGTAACATTGACTTCTATTATCCATGGTACTATATGCTCTCCAACAAACTTTATTATGTTTCATGCATGGTCATAAATATTTATCTACTAGTTCCCTTTGTTTATTTATATAGCTTGACTTCCTTCCTTTTGACATGGGCTATTTTACCTTACACCTTTCAATGATCATAACATATACTATAACCATTATTGAAAGCACCAATGCCCAAACACATGCATTTGACTACTAAGGAAGGGTTTGGTTGGTGTGCCAACGACTTACAAATTTTGGAGATCGGGTAATATACAAGACTCTTGGTGGGGCACTTATTAGAAATGGCTATGGGCCATGCAAATTCATAATAAAGTTTTTTTTTTAAAGAAAGATGCACCTTAGTATATTACTTGAGAACTATACATAGAGAAAACGGAAGGGGACATTTCATCTCATTTCTATTCCATTTTTTTCAGGATTGTGCAACTACTCGAATAGTCGAAACATTAGCGCACATCCACAAATCCGATGCAAACAATACATGCCATAACCTACCATCATCATCCACATTAAAGTATGTAAGATGACGCATAGTGTTAGTTACTTTAGCTCCTAAAATAACTTTTAAAGGCTCGAGAAATAACCAAACCAAATCTGATTACTAGAGGGGGACCATGAAGCCATAAATTGTCCCAATGCCACTTGCATATCATTGCACATAATAGCACCTCCTCGAACTAAATGCATCGACAAAGATTGTAACGAGTGATTCATAACATAACATCCCCATGATAGAACATTACCTGCAACTGATGCACCCAAACAAACCCAATTCATCCTAGGACGGCTATCAAGCAAAACACCCCTCGCATAAGAGAAGAGAAACTTCCAAGTCAAAGGTTGTCTCGACAAGTCATCCATTGTCAATGGCATTCATGAAGCCATAAATTGTCCCAATGCCACTTGCATATCATTGCACATAATAGCACCTCCTCAAACTAAATGCATCGACAAAGATTGTAACGAGTGATTCATAACATAACATCCCCATGATAGAACATTACCTGCAACTGATGCACCCAAACAAACCCAATTCATCCTAGGACGGCTATCAAGCAAAACACCCCTCGCATAAGAGAAGAGAAACTTCCAAGTCAAAGGTTGTCTCGACAAGTCATCCATTGTCAATGGCATTCTCCGAACCAGAAATTTTAACTGTAGCAGACCCACCTTAATGAGGGTTTTAAACAAATGAAAATTTTGAATAAAGGCTCACCTTAATGAGGGTTGCCACACTCCACCTATTGTCGAACACATAATAGATAGCCTATGCATCATCAGATGACTCCAAACACCTTGTATTGGAAACAGAGCTCTACACACAAATTTAAAAAGCAAAGCCTTACATTGTGATTTCGGATCCACCAACCCCAACCCACCATGTTGTCGTGGGGTAATCAATACTGCCCAAGCTACTTTAGTCCTTTTATCTTGGCCTATTTTTCCTTTGTGAATGAGGCATTGCACCTATAAAATACATGACCTCGCAAACAACGTAGTAGAGGCAATATACCAAATTGTTGCTAGAACAACTTGGTTAGCTACAAGTACACAACATGCAAATGATAGGTTAACCAAATCCCAAAGCAACAATTTTCTCCTTAAATTTAAAAGTAGAGGAGCAACTAATATATTCACATTAACGTGAAGTCCCACTTGGCAACCCAAGTAAAATTCTTAATAAAGTGGTATTGTTTAGATGGTTGTTGGTACATTATGGGATCCCTGTGAAGTCATGGATGAGTTGGCATCACCATGATTTGAAATGTGATAGTTGTGGTCTTCCCATTGAATCACTTCACCATGTCTTATGGGTATGTCCTATTTCTAGGGCAGTTTGTAAAATAATGTTGAGAATTTTGTATCTTGTTTATGGTAAACAGGTGCACATGTCGGGTTTTGTGAGATGGGGGAGGTTGGCTAAAGAAATATAGAATTATGAAAAGGAGTGTGTTGATTTTCTTCTCCTATCCGATGGAAAACAAGTATCGGATGTCTCTTATACCACAATAATTCGTTGTTTGGTAGAGGACAAGGTCTAGTCTACGATATCTTGTTTGGTAGTCTGCATATTGTGGAAGGCAAGATATAAATATGTATTTCAAAAAGGCAACTAGAATGCGGATGAGTTAGTCAAGAAGATATGGTTGATGCTTCTAGATACTCTAAGAGGTCAATATGAGGCAATATCTGGTGAGCCTGATGGTGTGTTTTGTAATCAACAACATTTTAGAGGAATGTGGAAAAAGGCAGAGGTATTCATCTCTTTTAGGGAGAGATAAAGTGGTGATATGGTCCAACAAGATGGCTTTTTCCACCCCCATCTTGGAACGACCTCAATTTTATGCTTAGGTAGATGTGTGAGGACTTTTGCTACTCGACATGTTGGTTGATAAGGGTACGTTTGTTATGTTTTCCTCTATGAGTTCTTTGTAGTCTTTGGGCATCTTTTCATTAACACTGAGGTGAATCTTTCATTAAAAAAAAAAACATATGCATTTGATGGCCATTGCATCACTTGAAAAGCAATTCATACATTTTTGAAACAATAGATCAAGGTTTATATATATTACCTTGATTTTATTATATTATTTAATACTAGTTATGCCTCTAAGAAGTTTGTGTATCTTTAGATCTTTATCATGTAATATGAAATCTCCATCAGATACTTCACCAAATGAGAAAGATTTGTTAGTTTTTTCTCCCAACTTGAGTTTGTATAGGAACCCTAAATTAATCCCAAGAAACAAGATAGAAGAAAATGACACTTGATGCCTATGTAAGTCTTTGGCACTTAGCACAAGCATCCTCTTGTGCTCTTCGAATGCACTTCTCTAATCATCCAAGAAGCGGAGTAATTGACTTTCAATAATTAAAATTTGACGATTAGTCAAATTCTACCAATTGAACTAGTGCTTAATCTATTAGTATTAATGGTTGAATCTTCGTAGTTGTGTCTTTGGACATGTCTTCACTGGAGTTCAATCCCTCATTATGCACACACTCCATCCATTTGAAACTAGAGGAAGCTTTGCATGATAATAAACTAATTGATTTTTCTTTCATATGTGTCCCAAAAAACCATCACATCGTGAAATAAAATTTTATTTTGTTACCTCCCCTCTGTAGGAACACTCTCGGTTACTACTGAGTAATCAGATCAAGGTAATTGTGGTAGGAAGGAGGGAAGGAACCTCAGGTCATCTGTTGGTTGTACACTTAGCCGGTTACGGGGTTTAGGGGAAGTAATTCTGCCCTAAGGGATTTCTAGATAACTCTCTATATGGGTCCCCAATCGCGTCTGAGCCGCACAACACTCGGGGATGCATACAACTCTTAGACTTCCTAGGGAACACCGAAACATATCTCATGTCGAATCGGCTACCACCAATTATAGGCTTGTCATTACACACAGTCAATACACTTAAATCACATGTTATACATGGAATTACCCCACAAGAAAGAAGACTTGATTATGAATACACACATATACAAGTACCAATCCACTATCGGTATAACACTCACTCTCCCTCTCTCTTTAACCCCACTTATTTCCTAATGATATTCTCCTACTCTCTCTTCCGACACTCGATATATATATGTATATGCTTCCACGCTTGGCGTGTTACAATCGTTCCTCCATAATACTCAACTCCCTTAAATATTTGGTTGTTTGTGCTTGGCTCCTTCTGTCTCTTTTCACACCTTGTCCCATTGGCCAACATATTTTTCCATCAAACAATTATTTGCATCCCATTCAAAGAAGAATATGGTATTGTAGTTTGATGTAACATGAAATTTGAGCCTCCACATCTTTCTAAGACGAAGAGAATGAGATCTTTTTGCTTTATTTAATTATATGTACATATATAGAGTATATCTCTCTCTCTCTCTTTGTAAACCTAGGGTTACCCAATATCTCTTTACAAGGTTTTGTTGAGAGAGAGAGAGAGAGAGAGAGAGATGTTTACCGAAAAAATTCTGAATTTCCCACAATTGTTACTTAGTCCAGATTATTTCAGATTTCACCTTGTCATTAGGTCATATTGCAATATTATTCTTGTATCATGCTTTAGTTTTGTATAGTTTTATGCTCATTATCTTTTCTAAATGAATAGTGATATAAGAACCACAAAATGTTTTTTTTTGGAAAAAAAGGAACCACAAAATGTAGGGCACATTTTATACTCAAAGGAAGGGAGAGCACTTCTCTCTTATTCTTCTTATTTATCTATACTTATTTTTGTATTTATTTGTTTTATTTTAGATTTTGCGAGTCAATATATTAGCTCAAGTAGGTCCCTTCAAACAACTTACCTTTGCATTCAATACATTATAAACAAACACAAATCATTATTGGTGTTTTTGGATTTATTCACTTATTCACCTCGTGTAAGTTTTGTGTCAAAATAAGAAACAAACACGTACAATTTGACTCTCCTTGAAATTCATAAATGAATATGTTTTTTTAGTAAATGATCATCATGGGACACTATTGACAGTGATGGGCAATATACGTGTCCACAAACCACGACTAAGTTGACGAATATAATTCATGATTTTTAAACATCCACACTGCCATAGCTTTAGGGATATATTTCTATATTTAGTGTCATCAATTGTGATTCTTAGCAACACTTATTCAACTCAATAATGGCATATAAATGCCCATTATAATCAAATATATCATAGAACAACTTAGGTTCTAAACACCCGAAAACACTTTGAACATTATTGCAGCAAATATGTCACTTGTTACAATGTACTTGAAACACCCAATCTTACCTACTAATAGCACATGGAGATCATGAACAAAAATAAACAAGATTGAAGGTTATGTATCTATCCAACATGCATGACTATTGGAGTGAGAACATCTTTTAAACCGAAAGGGCATTTAACTCAAGCATAAGACTACCTAGTTTAATTAGACTAACAAGTGATCTAACAAGTCTAAACCAAAAATATAGTGCAAAGCCATAGTTTATCAAAATTAAGCATTCCAAGAAAGATAAGGGTTAGATTTATTATTGGGAAAAATACCAGGGTTCTCTCTTTCTGAGCTTTGTTTTTCTAAAGTATATAATCGCAATTTATTTATGTATACCATAATTAAGGATTCTCCCTTGATTTTATTATTCATTAACCTTCCTAATTGTCATATAAACACTACACCATCTTCTCTTGATGCCTCTACCATCTCTTGGTTCGAAACATTAATGATTTTGCTCCAACACCACCTAGAAGTGTTATAGGCACATATCCCGTTATTGTAATCAATTGTCTCATCGGCCAAATTTGGGCTTAGAAGACGTTAATCTCTCTTCTTCTTCTTTTGTAAATAATGACTTTCATTACGAAAGAAAAACACCACCATGGCTAACTTACTACAAAGTATAGAACCCTTCTATCTAGGGATCTAAAAGGCCACACATGGGGCAACTAAGCTTCTAATGTCTCTAAATCTTTAAGCGTTGGCACCCCAAGGAGACATATTGCTAAGAAAATGTTTGATGGGAATGTTTCTTCGAAGGCGGTGTAACTTGACCCAACATGTGAGCTAAAGTCAGAATGAACCCAATCATCAAAGAGCCACACACACATACATTCATTTGAGGTCGTGGTGTAAGAAAATAGCACAAAGGTTATGAATGAAAAAATGAGAGAGAGAGAGAGAGAGAGAAGAAAAAAAGCAAGAGGAGAGAGGGGAAGAAGAAGAAGCAAAATTGTTTTTGTTTAAATTCTTTCTTTCAATAACGGAATTTGGTGCAAAGGCAAGTGTTGGAAAGTCGTCGGGTAGAGCTTTGTAAGGAGATATAGCAAGTTAAATTTGGTGGTTTGTACGAGAAGTAGAGATAGAAATAAGAATTATTGTGTTGTCGGCATCCACATACTCAACATACATTGCGGGTCTTCTATTGTCTTCATCATCGTCAACCTCCTTAATCGGGTGAGTTCCGGCTTTCTCTCTTATTAATGGAAAATAGTTTTTATCCCGGATCGATATCACATCAAGAATAATGGATATAAACATGAATTCCCCACAAATTGTGGGGGGCATTGATATGCGAACAATTTATCCAAAAAAGAGTATTGTGATGGTTGAATGTAATCGTGAAAGGTAATACATTAGAAGCTCTAAGAGGTTTAAGGGTATTGAGGAAATTAATGAGAAAAAATTGACATATACCAAAGTAATACATGTAGATGAGGTTGACGAGGATCATTGTAATTGGGATAATTTATGGGGAATTGCCAATGCCTTGTTGTCTGATATTGTCGAAGAAAATGAAAATACAGCAAAAGAATGCATTGATGAGGATGTGCACAATGTGGAAGTTGATGCTAAGGCAGTTTCGTAATCTTTTGATGTATTCTATGATCGTGCGGTTATATTATTTTTACCGGGAAACTCCCCTACATTAATTGGATTAATCAATGGTTGAACACAATCGTGTCACCAAATTGTGTTGAAAAAATATATGCAAGACCACGAGGGTTGTATGATGTAGTATTTCGTTCATCGAAACATCGAAGTGCATTGTTGGCTAAAGTTCTTGTTATTTTTATAAACAATTGGTGCATGTAATGCAATGGTCCCCCATAGTGGACTATCATGCTTTGTTGAAACAAGAATGCCCCGTTTGGGTAATAGTGGATTGTAAGCATGCGTTTTTATGATCATTTTTACCGGAGTTGATGAGTCAAATGGGTAAAGTGTTGGTATCTCCACATGCAAATGCTACAAATAAGTGTAGATTTTGTGTGTTATGGGATACAAGTCATAAGAGGTCAGGATGGGTGCGTATGAACACATTTGTAGGTCATTGTTTTGGATATGGTGAATGGGATCACTTTATGGTGGAATGCCAACGTCATTGTCCTTCAACTATGGAGGTTCCTAATGAAGGGAATGGTAAGGAAGGAGTTGGGATAGATGTTGGTATGTCAGATATTGTGCTTGTTATGGATGAAGGCACATCATCTAGAGCAGGTTCTAAAGTTTGAGGTCTCACTTCAAGGTTTGGACCCTAAGAATAAGGGAACTCAATCTATGGATATGGAAAAACAAAGTTTAGTGGTTATAGATAAGGGGGGGGAAACGTTGGATAGAACTAGTAGTGATGTTGTTCTTGACAAAGATTGGCATAAGGTTAAGGGCAAGTCAAAGGGGAAATCAATGAATATGCAATGTAATAGTTTGCCCACAGTGACTACTCATGAGACTACTTGGCAAGGTAATTTGGGAACTAGGGAGGGTCCTCGAAAAGCTCCTTGGCAACGACAATTTAGGGATAAGGGATTACCCCTTCACCTTCAATTTGATTCATTGGGACGGGTTGTAAACTCATCGAATTCTCAAGGTTTTCATCAAGCGAGAGGACCTAAACGAAAGATTTCGATAGACAAGCCGAAGGATGTGGTGCATGAAAATCCATATGTAGCATTGGAACATGCTTTGACTAATTTCATGACATCAGTTGCTCTAAAGGAGCAAGTATACCCACAACATTGTTGATTAAATGAAACTGGTAACATAGAATGTGAGAGGGGCATGTTCTCCTCATAAGTATATATTATGGGAAACTTTGTTAAGTAAAGAATGGGATGTATTATGTGAAGTTGAGCATAAGTGTCGTGAGTTAGCAGGATCCACAATTCATTTGCATGGATAGTCATCATTTTATGCAAGACATCTTAATAATCATGTGTATTAATAGTGCGGGATAAGTATTATCCTCAAGTGGTGCATAGTGATCCTTATGGTCGGTTTTTGGTTCTAGAAATCACTTTTTTTGGCAAGGTTGTGCGGGTGGTTGGGATTTATGCCCCTAACCAAGCCACTCAACGTATTGCATTATGGGGTTCACTCATTCAAACCTTATGTGTGGGCCGTCCAGGATTACTTATGGGTGATTTTAACATGTGTGTTGATGCATCTCAACCTATGTCAGAACATTCAATCATGGATGATCCTGAGCAACTTGCTTGGGATTCATTGACTATGGAGGTTTTGAAGTTGGATGTTTGGCCATGGTTGCATGGGAATGATCCAAGTTTTACCTTCCAATCTTCTCAACATAGGCAAACATGGAGTTGGTTACATAGAATATATGTGATGCATGATGATTATTTTTTTACCGACATCACTTCGTATGACATCTCTACAAGATGTAGGAACTTCAGATCGCTTTCCTATTTGTTTGGAGGTTTGTAGTCATGCAATTGACATGTATAAATACTTACTTAGAAGGCTTCCATTACGCTTTAACTCTTCTCTTTTGCTTCAACCTCACTTTGATTCTCTCATGGAGCAAATTTTGGTAAATTTTTTACAAAAAGGGAATCTTAAAGGAGTTAAAGCATGGGATATCACGTTACGAAACATTAAGATCGTTCATCGTATGCATGGAGTAACTAATGCTCAACAAAGAAGAGGTCTTCTTCGACAATTCTCACATTGAATTCTCTCCAGGTGTAATGCATTATTGATACATGCACCATTAGATGAGGAGCTTTTGGATATCTAGAGTCAATTGCATGTTATTATTTCTCAGTTGTAATGCCAAAGTTATCGTTATGCTAAGATGTGACAACTCAGGGATGAGCTTATAGATAATCAATGTCAATCTCAATTGTTTTTCCAAGTGTTACATCCTACTTATGCTCGACCTAATGTGGTACATGTGAAGCAGGGGGATGATTTGATAGTGGATCCTAATACAATAATTGACATATGTGTTTATTACTTTAAGGAGTTGATTGGCCCACAATTGTTAATGACAAATGAGGCGAGTAGAGCATGTCATGAGTTTTATGATGTGATTGGATGTATTGTGCTGGATGCGAATTTCATTGAGGATGAAGTGGACACGGTTTTAAGCCATCTTTCTCGTGGTAAGAGCCCTGGTTGGGATGACTTGACAAATGAAGTTTTTAAGCGATATTCGAACGAGCCCTGGTTAGGATGAATTGACAAATGAAGTTTTTAAGCGATATTCGAACATTTTAAAGGGGCCCTTAACTTTGATGTTTCAACATTCTTTGGATTTTGGTTGTATGCCTCAAGCTTGGAAGGTTGGTCTAATTAAATTAGTTCCAAATGTGGCATCTCCCGAGTCACTTCATCAATGGAGACCTATTTCTTTGATGGGGTGGGGGGGGGGAGGGGGGTATAAGATATTTACAAAGGTATTGGCAAATAGATTACAAAATTATTTGTCAAAGTTGATACATCCAGCTCGATATGGTTTTATTGCAGGTAGGAATATATTGCATAATGTGTTGAATGTTCAAATGACCATGGATTATGCTCGAAACACTCATCAAGAATTGATTATGGTGCAATTAGATTTGGAGAAAGCTTATGATCATTGGTCCTTTGTTTTTGGGTTAATGCATACAATGGGCTTTAGACCTCATATGTCTCGCCTCATATTTTTATTAGGACAAGATGCAGTGTCTTAAGTAATGCTTAATTGGGGAGTTACATCAGATATTTCCCTTACAAGATCCATTCGTCAAGGATGCCCTCTTAGCCCAATGTTATTTGCTATTGTTACTCATCCCTTATTAGTGATGCTATCAAGGCTTGCAACAAATGGTGACATTGTGGGTTCACACCTTACGTTTGGAGGACAACTAGTAGCACAAGCTTTGGCTGATGATTCCTTCATGTTTCTACAAGCCTCACAAGAGAATCTTGAGAAGGGGATGCTTGTATGGAACCAATTTGCATTGGCTTCCGGATTACGTATTAATTGGAGGAAGTCTAGTCTCATATCATGTATTGAAAGGGATTTGTAGTGTTTAGGAGGGCAAGGATCCGTGGTGAAGAAAGGATCTATTTTTTGACACTTGGGGTATCCATTAGGAATGAATGTTACAAATGGTAAATTGATTGAATGGATGCCTAGTAAGTTGAGGGATAAGTTAATGTATTAGAAGTCACAATCTTGGCCATTTCATGTACGCTTGGAGGTTGTACAATGTATTATGGAACCCATGATATTATATTACTTGCCATTGTTGCCATGGACAGAGAAGGCTTTGCATTATGTTTTGCAACCTCTTCGATATTTGTTGTGGAAGAAGAGGGATAAGATGGGAATCACATGGGTTGCATGGAATCATCTAGCAACCCCTACACACTTGGGGGGAACTGGAATATTGAACTTATCTATGCATATGATGGCTCGTAGATTTTCATTATTACAAGATATATGTTCAAAGTCACAACCATGGATATCTATTGTTCAATATTTTATTGAGAACAAGGGTTTAACACATGGGAGGACAACGATTAAGGCTTCATGGAGGCAATTATTGAATGGATGTATTTCACTTAGGATTCCGGGCTCTTCATGTGTTCAACACTTGGTTACCTCATGGCAAGAAACACGCTTATTATGTGTATGGAAACCATTATCTAGTGGAGAGCATTGTAATTCTTTGCAAAAAGAGTTACTTATGTCTTCTCGATTATTATGTTGGCCAGGAAAGGAAAGATTGCGCTCTCAATTTAATCGTTTGTTTCGTTTGGGGGCCAAAGAGGTGGGAGATATAGTTGAGGCTCCATCTCAAAGAAATTTGGAGTTTGTTGAAGCGCGACAATTATTATGCATCCTGCCTAAATATGGGTTTATCTGGCAACAACTACAAAATATTGCATTGATGCAAGGTCCCTTACCACTACAAACAGGAGAACAACGGTGGATTGATTGGTGTTTACGGGGTCAAACGCCGTTATTACAAGTGGCTACTAATCTTTTGTATCATTGCTCTATTGAGTCCCTTGGATGGTTATCATCTAAGGTTGAAGAAAAATGAAAAATACACAAATCTAATCATGGGTGGTGGCGGATCTTACAACGTAGTTGACATTCTAAATTGCTACTTGTAGCAAAGGTCTTTATTTGGAGAGTTTTGATTGGAGGATTGCCTTTGGGATTAGCTCTAAAGCGTTGTGGACTAGCAACGGGTAATTGCTTTTTTTGCACTGTTCAAATGGAAGATAGTACTCATCGATTTATACAATGTCCGATTGCTTGTCAAATTTAGAGTTACATTTCTCAAATTTGACAAGTTTTATCGTGACGATGTTATTTGACACCTAGGGTGTTTGCACAATTTACACAAGTTGACCCAAAATCAGAGATGGAGATCATTTTCTTATTTCTAATATATTGAGAATTGCGTCATAATTGGAACATGCGCAACACTTTTGTATTCTATGGAAGACATGGCGTGAAAGCATATCTATGAAAGTTGAAAGGAGTACTAATGTGACAATTTTCTTTATTGGAACAAGTGGAAATTCTTTCCTCAGTGGAGTGTTCGTCTTGTCTATTAGAAATTCAACATGTTCCACTACCCATGTAGTGTAGTGTAGTGGTGACCATAATGCATTGTCACGCCCATTGTAAATAGTGTTTTAGAGAGAGAGAGAGAGAGAGAGAGAGAGAGAGAGAGGTTTGTGAAGGACAGGACGTGGCAATTGTGTGGCCAAAGGACTCCCGAGCT